>NW_026543019.1:0-70491 GCF_028750875.1 Macrosteles quadrilineatus | reverse complement strand
GTACAAGTGTGTACAAGGTTGTACAAGTGTGTACAAGGTTGTACAAGTGTGTACAAGGTTTGTACAAGTGTGTACAAGGTTGTTCAAGTGTGTACATGTTTGTACAAGTGTGTTTAAGTTTGTACAAGGTTGTACAAGTGTGTACAAGGTTGAACAAGTGTGTACAAGGTTGTACAAGTGTGTACAAGGGTGTACAAGTTTGTACAAGTGTGTACAAGTTTGTACAAGTGTGTACAAGTTTGTACAAGGTTGTACAAATGTATACAAGGGTGTACAAAAGTGTACAACGGTGCACAAGTTTGTACAAGGGTGTACAAGTGTGTACAAGCTTGTACAAGTGTGTACAAGCTTGTACAAGTGTGTACAAGCTTGTACAAGTGTGTACAAGGGTGTACAGTTTTGTACAAGGTTGTACAAGTGTTTACAAGGGTGTACAAGTATGTACAAGAATGTACAAGTTTGTACAAGTGTGTACAAGTTTGTAAAAGGTTGTACAAGTGTGTACAAGGGTGTACAAGTGTGTACAAGGGTGCACAAGTGTGTAAAAGGGTGTACAATCGTGTACAAGCTTGTACAAGTGTGTACAAGGGTGTACAGGTTTGTACAAGGTTTACAAGTGTGTACAAGGTTGTACAAGTGTGTACAAGGGTGTACAAGTTTGTACAAGTGTGTACAAGTTTGTACAAGTGTGTACAAGTTTGTACAAGGTTGTACAAATGTATACAAGGGTGTACAAAAGTGTAAAAGGTTGTACAAGTGTTTACAAGGGTGTACAAGTATGTACAAAAATGTACAAGTTTGTACAAGTGTGTACAAGTTTGTAAAAGGTTGTACAAGTGTGTACAAGAGTGTACAAGTGTATACAAGGGTGCACAAGTGTGTACAAGGGTGTACAATCGTGTACAAGCTTGTACAAGTGTGTACAAGGTTGTACAGGTTTGTACAAAGTTGTACAAGTGTGTACAAGGGTGTACAAATGTGTACAAGGATGTAAAAGTTTGTACAAGTGTGTACAAGTTTGTACAAGGTTGTACAAGTAAGTACAAGTTTGTACAAGAATGTACAAGTGTGTACAAGGTTTTACAATTGTGTAAAAGGTTGTACAAGTGTGTACAAGGTTGTACAAGTGTGTACAAGCTTGTACAAGTGTGTACAAGGTTGTACAAGTTTGTACAAGGTTGTACAAGTGTGTACAAGGTTGTACAAGTGTGTACAAGGTTGTACAAGTGTGTACAAGGTTGTACAAGTGTGTACAAGGTTGTACAAGTGTGTACAAGGTTGTACAAGTGTGTACAAGGTTGTACAAGTGTGTACAAGGTTGTACAAGTGTGTACAAGGTTGTACAAGTGTGTACAAGGGTGCACAAGTGTGTACAAGGGTGTACAATCGTGTACAAGCTTGTACAAGTTTTTACAAGGTTGTACAAGTGTGTACAAGGTTGTACAAGTGTGTACAAGGTTGTACAAGTGTGTACAAGGTTGTACAAGTGTGTACAAGGTTGTACAAGTGTGTACAAGGTTGTATAAGTGTGTACAAAGGTGTACAAGTGTGTACAAGGTTGTACAAGTGTGTACAAGGTTGTACAAGTGTGTACATGGTTGTACAAGGTTGTACAATTGTGTACAAGGTTGTACAAGTGTGTACAAGGGTGTACAAGTTTGTACAAGTGTGTACAAGTTTGTACAAGTGTGTACAAGTTTGTACAAGGTTGTACAAATTAATACAAGGGTGTACAAAAGTGTACAAGGGTGCACAAGTTTGTACAAGGGTGTACAAGTGTGTACAAGCTTGTACAAGTGTGTACAAGGGTGTACAGGTTTGTACAAGGTTGTACAAGTGTTTACAAGGGTGTACAAAAGAATGTACAAGTTTGTACAAGTGTGTACAAGTTTGTAAAAGGTTGTACAAATGTGTACAAGGGTGTACAAGTGTGTACAATGGTGCACAAGTGTGTACAAGGGTGTACAATCGTGTACAAGCTTGTACAAGTGTGTACAAGGTTGTACAGGTTTGTACAAGGTTGTACAAGTGTGTACAAGGGTGTACAAATGTGTACAAGGCTGTAAAAGTTTGTACAAGTGTGTACAAGTTTGTACAAGGTTGTACAAGTAAGTACAAGTTTGTACAAGAATGTACAAGTGTGTACAAGGTTTTACAATTGTGTAAAAGGTTGTTCAAGTGTGTACAAGGTTGTACAAGTGTGTACAAGGTTGTACAAGTGTGTACAAGCTTGTACAAGTGTGTACAAGGTTGTACAAGTGTGTACAAGGTTGTACAAGTGTGTACAAGGTTGTACAAGTGTGTACAAGGTTGTACAAGTGTGTACAAGTTTGTACAAGTGTGTACAAGTTTGTACAAGGTTGTACAAATGTGTACAAGGGTGTACAAAAGTGTACAAGGGTGCACAATTTTGTACAAGGGTGTACAAGTGTGTACAAGCTTGTACAAGTGTGTACAAGCTTGTACAAGGGTTTACAGGTTTGTACAAGGTTGAACAAGTGTGTACAAGGGTGTACACAAGTGTACAAGGGTGCACAAGTTTGTACAAGGGTGTACAAGTGTGTACAAGCTTGTACAAGTGTGTACAAGCTTGTACAAGGGTTTACAGGTTTGTACAAGGTTGTACAAGTGTGTACAAGGTTGTACAAGTATGTACAAGAATGTACAAGTTTGTACAAGTGTGTACAAGTTTGTAAAAGGTTGTACAAGTGTGTACAAGGGTGTACAAATGTGTACAAGGATGTAAAAGTGTGTACAAGTGTGTACAAGTTTGTACAAGGTTGTACAAGTGTGTACAAGTTTGTACAAGGTTGTACAAATTTGTACAAGTGTGTACAAGGTTGTACAAGTGTGTACAAGGGTGTACAAGTTTGTACAAGTGTGTATAAGTTTGTACAAGGTTGTACACGTGTGTACAAGGTTTTACAATTGTGTACAAGGTTGTACAAGTGTGTACAAGGTTGTACAAGTGTGTACAAGGTTGTACAAGTGTGTACAAGGTTGTACAAGTGTGTACAAGTTTGTACAAGTTTGTACAAATGTATACAAGGGTGTACAAAAGTGTACAAGGGTGCACAAGTTTGTACAAGGGTGTACAAGTGTGTACAAGCTTGTACAAGTGTGTACAAGCTTGTACAAGTGTGTACAAGGGTGTACAGGTTTGTACAAGGTTGTACAAGTGTGTACAAGGTTATACAAGTGTGTACAAGGTTGTACAAGTGTGTACAAGGTTGTACAAGTGTGTACAAGGTTGTACAAGTGTGTACAAGGTTGTACAAGTGTGTACAAGGTTGTACAAGTGTGTACAAGGTTGTACAAGTGTGTACAAGGTTTGTACAAGTGTGTACAAGGTTGTTCAAGTGTGTACATGTTTGTACAAGTGTGTTTAAGTTTGTACAAGGTTGTACAAATGTGTACAAGGGTGTACAAAAGTGTACAAGGGTGCACAAGTTTGTACAAGGGTGTACAAGTGTGTACAAGCTTGTACAAGTGTGTACAAGCTTGTACAAGTGTGTACAAGGGTGTACAGGTTTGTACAAGGTTGTACAAGTGTGTACAAGGTTATACAAGTGTGTACAAGGTTGTACAAGTGTGTACAAGGTTGTACAAGTGTGTACAAGGTTGTACAAGTGTGTACAAGGTTGTACAAGTGTGTACAAGGTTGTACAAGTGTGTACAAGGTTTGTACAAGTGTGTACAAGGTTGTTCAAGTGTGTACATGTTTGTACAAGTGTGTTTAAGTTTGTACAAGGTTGTACAAGTGTGTACAAGGTTGAACAAGTGTGTACAAGGTTGTACAAGTGTGTACAAGGGTGTACAAGTTTGTACAAGTGTGTACAAGTTTGTACAAGTGTGTACAAGTTTGTACAAGGTTGTACAAATGTATACAAGGGTGTACAAAAGTGTACAACGGTGCACAAGTTTGTACAAGGGTGTACAAGTGTGTACAAGCTTGTACAAGTGTGTACAAGCTTGTACAAGTGTGTACAAGCTTGTACAAGTGTGTACAAGGGTGTACAGTTTTGTACAAGGTTGTACAAGTGTTTACAAGGGTGTACAAGTATGTACAAGAATGTACAAGTTTGTACAAGTGTGTACAAGTTTGTAAAAGGTTGTACAAGTGTGTACAAGGGTGTACAAGTGTGTACAAGGGTGCACAAGTGTGTAAAAGGGTGTACAATCGTGTACAAGCTTGTACAAGTGTGTACAAGGGTGTACAGGTTTGTACAAGGTTTACAAGTGTGTACAAGGTTGTACAAGTGTGTACAAGGGTGTACAAGTTTGTACAAGTGTGTACAAGTTTGTACAAGTGTGTACAAGTTTGTACAAGGTTGTACAAATGTATACAAGGGTGTACAAAAGTGTAAAAGGTTGTACAAGTGTTTACAAGGGTGTACAAGTATGTACAAAAATGTACAAGTTTGTACAAGTGTGTACAAGTTTGTAAAAGGTTGTACAAGTGTGTACAAGAGTGTACAAGTGTATACAAGGGTGCACAAGTGTGTACAAGGGTGTACAATCGTGTACAAGCTTGTACAAGTGTGTACAAGGTTGTACAGGTTTGTACAAAGTTGTACAAGTGTGTACAAGGGTGTACAAATGTGTACAAGGATGTAAAAGTTTGTACAAGTGTGTACAAGTTTGTACAAGGTTGTACAAGTAAGTACAAGTTTGTACAAGAATGTACAAGTGTGTACAAGGTTTTACAATTGTGTAAAAGGTTGTACAAGTGTGTACAAGGTTGTACAAGTGTGTACAAGCTTGTACAAGTGTGTACAAGGTTGTACAAGTTTGTACAAGGTTGTACAAGTGTGTACAAGGTTGTACAAGTGTGTACAAGGTTGTACAAGTGTGTACAAGGTTGTACAAGTGTGTACAAGGTTGTACAAGTGTGTACAAGGTTGTACAAGTGTGTACAAGGTTGTACAAGTGTGTACAAGGTTGTACAAGTGTGTACAAGGTTGTACAAGTGTGTACAAGGGTGCACAAGTGTGTACAAGGGTGTACAATCGTGTACAAGCTTGTACAAGTTTTTACAAGGTTGTACAAGTGTGTACAAGGTTGTACAAGTGTGTACAAGGTTGTACAAGTGTGTACAAGGTTGTACAAGTGTGTACAAGGTTGTACAAGTGTGTACAAGGTTGTATAAGTGTGTACAAAGGTGTACAAGTGTGTACAAGGTTGTACAAGTGTGTACAAGGTTGTACAAGTGTGTACATGGTTGTACAAGGTTGTACAATTGTGTACAAGGTTGTACAAGTGTGTACAAGGGTGTACAAGTTTGTACAAGTGTGTACAAGTTTGTACAAGTGTGTACAAGTTTGTACAAGGTTGTACAAATTAATACAAGGGTGTACAAAAGTGTACAAGGGTGCACAAGTTTGTACAAGGGTGTACAAGTGTGTACAAGCTTGTACAAGTGTGTACAAGGGTGTACAGGTTTGTACAAGGTTGTACAAGTGTTTACAAGGGTGTACAAAAGAATGTACAAGTTTGTACAAGTGTGTACAAGTTTGTAAAAGGTTGTACAAATGTGTACAAGGGTGTACAAGTGTGTACAATGGTGCACAAGTGTGTACAAGGGTGTACAATCGTGTACAAGCTTGTACAAGTGTGTACAAGGTTGTACAGGTTTGTACAAGGTTGTACAAGTGTGTACAAGGGTGTACAAATGTGTACAAGGCTGTAAAAGTTTGTACAAGTGTGTACAAGTTTGTACAAGGTTGTACAAGTAAGTACAAGTTTGTACAAGAATGTACAAGTGTGTACAAGGTTTTACAATTGTGTAAAAGGTTGTTCAAGTGTGTACAAGGTTGTACAAGTGTGTACAAGGTTGTACAAGTGTGTACAAGCTTGTACAAGTGTGTACAAGGTTGTACAAGTGTGTACAAGGTTGTACAAGTGTGTACAAGGTTGTACAAGTGTGTACAAGGTTGTACAAGTGTGTACAAGTTTGTACAAGTGTGTACAAGTTTGTACAAGGTTGTACAAATGTGTACAAGGGTGTACAAAAGTGTACAAGGGTGCACAATTTTGTACAAGGGTGTACAAGTGTGTACAAGCTTGTACAAGTGTGTACAAGCTTGTACAAGGGTTTACAGGTTTGTACAAGGTTGAACAAGTGTGTACAAGGGTGTACACAAGTGTACAAGGGTGCACAAGTTTGTACAAGGGTGTACAAGTGTGTACAAGCTTGTACAAGTGTGTACAAGCTTGTACAAGGGTTTACAGGTTTGTACAAGGTTGTACAAGTGTGTACAAGGTTGTACAAGTATGTACAAGAATGTACAAGTTTGTACAAGTGTGTACAAGTTTGTAAAAGGTTGTACAAGTGTGTACAAGGGTGTACAAATGTGTACAAGAATGTAAAAGTGTGTACAAGTGTGTACAAGTTTGTACAAGGTTGTACAAGTGTGTACAAGTTTGTACAAGGTTGTACAAATTTGTACAAGTGTGTACAAGGTTGTACAAGTGTGTACAAGGGTGTACAAGTTTGTACAAGTGTGTATAAGTTTGTACAAGGTTGTACACGTGTGTACAAGGTTTTACAATTGTGTACAAGGTTGTACAAGTGTGTACAAGGTTGTACAAGTGTGTACAAGGTTGTACAAGTGTGTACAAGGTTGTACAAGTGTGTACAAGGTTGTACAAGTGTGTACAAGGTTGTACAAGTGTACACAAGTTTGTACAAGTGTGTACAAGTTTGTACAAGTGTGTACAAGTTTGTACAAGTTTGTACAAATGTGTACAAGGGTGTACAAAAGTGTACAAGGGTGCACAAGTTTGTACAAGGCTGTACAAGTGTGTACAAGGGTGTACAAGTATGTACAAGAATGTACAATTTTGTACAAGTGTGTACAAGTTTGTAAAAGGTTGTACAAGTGTGTACAAGGGTGTACAAGTGTGTACAAGGTTGTACAAGTGTGTACAAGCTTGAACAAGTGTGTACAAGGTTGTACAAGTGTGTACAAGGTTGTACAAGTGTGTACAAGGTTGCACAAGTGTGTACAAGAGTGTACAATCGTGTACAAGCTTGTACAAGTGTGTACAAGGGTGTACAGGTTTGTACAAGGTTGTACAAGTGTGTACAAGGTTGTACAAGTGTGTACAAGGTTGTACAAGTGTGTACAAGGGTGTACAAGTTTGTACAAGTGTGTACAAGTTTGTACAAGTGTGTACAAGTTTGTACAAGTTTGTACAAATGTATACAAGGGTGTACAAAAGTGTACAAGGGTGCACAAGTTTGTACAAGGGTGTACAAGTGTGTACAAGCTTGTACAAGTGTGTACAAGCTTGTACAAGTGTGTACAAGGGTGTACAGGTTTGTACAAGGTTGTTCAAGTGTGTACAAGGTTATACAAGTGTGTACAAGGTTGTACAAGTGTGTACAAGGTTGTACAAGTGTGTACAAGGTTGTACAAGTGTGTACAAGGTTGTACAAGTGTGTACAAGGTTGTACAAGTGTGTACAAGGTTGTACAAGTGTGTACAAGGTTTGTACAAGTGTGTACAAGGTTGTTCAAGTGTGTACATGTTTGTACAAGTGTGTTTAAGTTTGTACAAGGTTGTACAAATGTGTACAAGGGTGTACAAAAGTGTTCAAGGGTGCACAAGTTTGTACAAGGGTGTACAAGTGTGTACAAGCTTGTACAAGTGTGTACAAGCTTGTACAAGTGTGTACAAGCTTGTACAAGTGTGTACAAGGATGTACAGCTTTGTACAAGGTTGTACAAGTGTGTACAAGGGTGTACAAGTATGTACAAGAATGTAAAATTTTGTACAAGTGTGTACAAGGGTGTACAAGTATGTACAAGAATGTAAAATTTTGTACAAGTGTGTACAAGGGTGTACAAGTGTGTACAAGGTTGTAAAAGTGTGTACAAGGTTTTACAATTGTGTACAAGGTTGTACAAGTGTGTACAAGGTTGTACAAGTGTGTACGAGGTTGTACAAGTGTGTACAAGGTTGTACAAGTGTGTACAAGGTTGTACAGGTGTGTACAAGGTTGTACAAGTGTACACAAGTTTGTACAAGTGTGTACAAGTTTGTACAAGTGTGTACAAGTTTGTACAAGGTTGTACAAATGTGTACAAGGGTGTACAAAAGTGTACAAGGGTGCACAAGTTTGTACAAGGGTGTACAAGTGTTTACAAGGGTGTACAAAAGAATGTACAAGTTTGTACAAGTGTGTACAAGTTTGTAAAAGGTTGTACAAATGTGTACAAGGGTGTACAAGTGTGTACAATGGTGCACAAGTGTGTACAAGGGTGTACAATCGTGTACAAGCTTGTACAAGTGTGTACAAGGTTGTACAGGTTTGTACAAGGTTGTACAAGTGTGTACAAGGGTGTACAAATGTGTACAAGGCTGTAAAAGTTTGTACAAGTGTGTACAAGTTTGTACAAGGTTGTACAAGTAAGTACAAGTTTGTACAAGAATGTACAAGTGTGTACAAGGTTTTACAATTGTGTAAAAGGTTGTTCAAGTGTGTACAAGGTTGTACAAGTGTGTACAAGGTTGTACAAGTGTGTACAAGCTTGTACAAGTGTGTACAAGGTTGTACAAGTGTGTACAAGGTTGTACAAGTGTGTACAAGGTTGTACAAGTGTGTACAAGGTTGTACAAGTGTGTACAAGTTTGTACAAGTGTGTACAAGTTTGTACAAGGTTGTACAAATGTGTACAAGGGTGTACAAAAGTGTACAAGGGTGCACAATTTTGTACAAGGGTGTACAAGTGTGTACAAGCTTGTACAAGTGTGTACAAGCTTGTACAAGGGTTTACAGGTTTGTACAAGGTTGAACAAGTGTGTACAAGGGTGTACACAAGTGTACAAGGGTGCACAAGTTTGTACAAGGGTGTACAAGTGTGTACAAGCTTGTACAAGTGTGTACAAGCTTGTACAAGGGTTTACAGGTTTGTACAAGGTTGTACAAGTGTGTACAAGGTTGTACAAGTATGTACAAGAATGTACAAGTTTGTACAAGTGTGTACAAGTTTGTAAAAGGTTGTACAAGTGTGTACAAGGGTGTACAAATGTGTACAAGAATGTAAAAGTGTGTACAAGTGTGTACAAGTTTGTACAAGGTTGTACAAGTGTGTACAAGTTTGTACAAGGTTGTACAAATTTGTACAAGTGTGTACAAGGTTGTACAAGTGTGTACAAGGGTGTACAAGTTTGTACAAGTGTGTATAAGTTTGTACAAGGTTGTACACGTGTGTACAAGGTTTTACAATTGTGTACAAGGTTGTACAAGTGTGTACAAGGTTGTACAAGTGTGTACAAGGTTGTACAAGTGTGTACAAGGTTGTACAAGTGTGTACAAGGTTGTACAAGTGTGTACAAGGTTGTACAAGTGTACACAAGTTTGTACAAGTGTGTACAAGTTTGTACAAGTGTGTACAAGTTTGTACAAGTTTGTACAAATGTGTACAAGGGTGTACAAAAGTGTACAAGGGTGCACAAGTTTGTACAAGGCTGTACAAGTGTGTACAAGGGTGTACAAGTATGTACAAGAATGTACAATTTTGTACAAGTGTGTACAAGTTTGTAAAAGGTTGTACAAGTGTGTACAAGGGTGTACAAGTGTGTACAAGGTTGTACAAGTGTGTACAAGCTTGAACAAGTGTGTACAAGGTTGTACAAGTGTGTACAAGGTTGTACAAGTGTGTACAAGGTTGCACAAGTGTGTACAAGAGTGTACAATCGTGTACAAGCTTGTACAAGTGTGTACAAGGGTGTACAGGTTTGTACAAGGTTGTACAAGTGTGTACAAGGTTGTACAAGTGTGTACAAGGTTGTACAAGTGTGTACAAGGGTGTACAAGTTTGTACAAGTGTGTACAAGTTTGTACAAGTGTGTACAAGTTTGTACAAGTTTGTACAAATGTATACAAGGGTGTACAAAAGTGTACAAGGGTGCACAAGTTTGTACAAGGGTGTACAAGTGTGTACAAGCTTGTACAAGTGTGTACAAGCTTGTACAAGTGTGTACAAGGGTGTACAGGTTTGTACAAGGTTGTTCAAGTGTGTACAAGGTTATACAAGTGTGTACAAGGTTGTACAAGTGTGTACAAGGTTGTACAAGTGTGTACAAGGTTGTACAAGTGTGTACAAGGTTGTACAAGTGTGTACAAGGTTGTACAAGTGTGTACAAGGTTGTACAAGTGTGTACAAGGTTTGTACAAGTGTGTACAAGGTTGTTCAAGTGTGTACATGTTTGTACAAGTGTGTTTAAGTTTGTACAAGGTTGTACAAATGTGTACAAGGGTGTACAAAAGTGTTCAAGGGTGCACAAGTTTGTACAAGGGTGTACAAGTGTGTACAAGCTTGTACAAGTGTGTACAAGCTTGTACAAGTGTGTACAAGCTTGTACAAGTGTGTACAAGGATGTACAGCTTTGTACAAGGTTGTACAAGTGTGTACAAGGGTGTACAAGTATGTACAAGAATGTAAAATTTTGTACAAGTGTGTACAAGGGTGTACAAGTATGTACAAGAATGTAAAATTTTGTACAAGTGTGTACAAGGGTGTACAAGTGTGTACAAGGTTGTAAAAGTGTGTACAAGGTTTTACAATTGTGTACAAGGTTGTACAAGTGTGTACAAGGTTGTACAAGTGTGTACGAGGTTGTACAAGTGTGTACAAGGTTGTACAAGTGTGTACAAGGTTGTACAGGTGTGTACAAGGTTGTACAAGTGTACACAAGTTTGTACAAGTGTGTACAAGTTTGTACAAGTGTGTACAAGTTTGTACAAGGTTGTACAAATGTGTACAAGGGTGTACAAAAGTGTACAAGGGTGCACAAGTTTGTACAAGGGTGTACAAGTGTGTACAAGCTTGTACAAGTGTGTACAAGCTTGTACAAGTGTGTACAAGGGTGTACAGGTTTGTACAAGTGTGTACAAGTGTGTACAAGGGTGTACATGTGTGTACAAGGGTGTACAAGTGTGTACAAGGGTGCACAAGTGTGTACAAGGGTGTACAAGTGTGTACAAGCTTGTACAAGTGTGTACAAGCTTGTACAAGTGTGTACAAGGGTGTACAGGTTTGTACAATTTTGTACAAGTGTTTACAAGGGTGTACAAGTATGTACAAGAATGTACAAGTTTGTACAAGTGTGTACAAGTTTGTAAAAGGTTGTACATGTGTGTACAAGGGTGTACAAGTGTGTACAAGGGTGCACAAGTGTGTACAAGGGTGTACAATCGTGTACAAGCTTGTACAAGTGTGTACAAGGGTGTACAGGTTTGTACAAGGTTGTACAAGTGTGTACAAGGGTGTACAAATGTATACAAGGATGTAAAAGTTTGTACAAGTGTGTACAAGTTTGTACAAGGTTGTACAAGTAAGTACAAGTTTGTACAAGAATGTACAAGTGTGTACAAGTTTTTACAATTGTGTAAAAGGTTGTACAAGTGTGTACAAGGTTGTACAAGTGTGTACAAGCTTGTAGAAGTGTGTACAAGGTTGTACAAGTGTGTACAAGGTTGTACAAGTGTGTACAAGCTTGTACAAGTGTGTACAAGGTTGTACAAGTGTGTACAAGGTTGTTCAAGTGTGTACATGTTTGTACAAGTGTGTTTAAGTTTGTACAAGGTTGTACAAATGTGTACAAGGGTGTACAAAAGTGTTCAAGGGTGCACAAGTTTGTACAA
Source organism: Macrosteles quadrilineatus (assembly GCF_028750875.1). Lineage (NCBI taxonomy): Eukaryota > Metazoa > Arthropoda > Insecta > Hemiptera > Cicadellidae > Macrosteles > Macrosteles quadrilineatus. Next base: position 58,836 of record NW_026543019.1, on the reverse strand, counting down.
GGGTGTACAAGTGTGTACAAGCTTGTACAAGTGTGTACAAGCTTGTACAAGTGTGTACAAGCTTGTACAAGTGTGTACAAGGGTGTACAGGTTTGTACAAGGTTGTACAAGTGTGTACAAGGGTGTACAAGTATGTACAAGAATGTAAAATTTTGTACAAGTGTGTACAAGGGTGTACAAGTGTGTACAAGGTTGTACAAGTGTGTACAAGGTTTTACAATTGTGTACAAGGTTGTACAAGTGTGTACAAGGTTGTACAAGTGTGTACAAGCTTGTACAAGTGTGTACAAGGTTGTACAAATGTGTACAAGGGTGTACAAAAGTGTACAAGGGTGCACAAGTTTGTACAAGTGTGTACAAGCTTGTACAAGTGTGTACAAGGGTGTACAGGTTTGTACAAGGTTGTACAAGTGTGTACAAGGGTGTACAAGTATGTACAAGAATGTACAATTTTGTACAAGTGTGTACAAGTTTGTAAAAGGTTGTACAAGTGTGTACAAGGGTGTACAAGTGTGTACAAGGTTGTACAAGTGTGTACAAGCTTGAACAAGTGTGTACAAGGTTGTACAAGTGTGTACAAGGTTGTGCAAGTGTGTACAAGGTTGCACAAGTGTGTACAAGAGTGTACAATCGTGTACAAGCTTCTACAAGTGTGTACAAGGGTGTACAGGTTTGTACAAGGTTGTACAAGTGTGTACAAGGTTGTACAAGTATGTACAAGGGTGTACAAGTTTGTACAAGTGTGTACAAGTTTGTACAAGTGTGTACAAGTTTGTACAAGTTTGTACAAATGTATACAAGGGTGTACAAAAGTGTACAAGGGTGCACAAGTTTGTACAAGGGTGTACAAGTGTGTACAAGCTTGTACAAGTGTGTACAAGGTTGTACAGGTTTGTACAAGGTTGTACAAGTGTGTACAAGGGTGTACAAATGTGTACAAGGCTGTAAAAGTTTGTACAAGTGTGTACAAGTTTGTACAAGGTTGTACAAGTAAGTACAAGTTTGTACAAGAATGTACAAGTGTGTACAAGGTTTTACAATTGTGTAAAAGGTTGTTCAAGTGTGTACAAGGTTGTACAAGTGTGTACAAGGTTGTACAAGTGTGTACAAGCTTGTACAAGTGTGTACAAGGTTGTACAAGTGTGTACAAGGTTGTACAAGTGTGTACAAGGTTGTACAAGTGTGTACAAGTTTGTACAAGTGTGTACAAGTTTGTACAAGGTTGTACAAATGTGTACAAGGGTGTACAAAAGTGTACAAGGGTGCACAAGTTTGTACAAGGGTGTACAAGTGTGTAAAAGCTTGTACAAGTGTGTACAAGCTTGTACAAGGGTTTACAGGTTTGTACAAGGTTGAACAAGTGTGTACAAGGGTGTACAAAAGTGTACAAGGGTGCACAAGTTTGTACAAGGGTGTACAAGTGTGTACAAGCTTGTAAAGTGTGTACAAGCTTGTACAAGGGTTTACAGGTTTGTACAAGGTTGTACAAGTGTGTACAAGGTTGTACAAGTATGTACAAGAATGTACAAGTTTGTACAAGTGTGTACAAGTTTGTAAAAGGTTGTACAAGTGTGTACAAGGGTGTACAAATGTGTACAAGGATGTAAAAGTGTGTACAAGTGTGTACAAGTTTGTACAAGGTTGTACAAGTGTGTACAAGTTTGTACAAGGTTGTACAAATTTGTACAAGTGTGTACAAGGTTGTACAAATGTGTACAAGGGTGTACAAGTTTGTACAAGTGTGTACAAGTTTGTACAAGGTTGTACACGTGTGTACAAGGTTTTACAATTGTGTACAAGGTTGTACAAGTGTGTACAAGGTTGTACAAGTGTGTACAAGGTTGTACAAGTGTGTACAAGGTTGTACAAGTGTGTACAAGGTTGTACAAGTGTACACAAGTTTGTACAAGTGTGTACAAGTTTGTACAAGTGTGTACAAGTTTGTACAAGTTTGTACAAATGTGTACAAGGGTGTACAAAAGTGTACAAGGGTGCACAAGTTTGTACAAGGGTGTACAAGTGTGTACAAGGGTGTACAAGTATGTACAAGAATGTACAATTTTGTACAAGTGTGTACAAGTTTGTAAAAGGTTGTACAAGTGTGTACAAGGGTGTACAAGTGTGTACAAGGTTGTACAAGTGTGTACAAGCTTGAACAAGTGTGTACAAGGTTGTACAAGTGTGTACAAGGTTGTACAAGTGTGTACAAGGTTGCACAAGTGTGTACAAGAGTGTACAATCGTGTACAAGCTTGTACAAGTGTGTACAAGGGTGTACAGGTTTGTACAAGGTTGTACAAGTGTGTACAAGGTTGTACAAGTGTGTACAAGGTTGTACAAGTGTGTACAAGGGTGTACAAGTTTGTACAAGTGTGTACAAGTTTGTACAAGTGTGTACATGTTTGTACAAGTGTGTTTAAGTTTGTACAAGGTTGTACAAATGTGTACAAGGGTGTACAAAAGTGTTCAAGGGTGCACAAGTTTGTACAAGGGTGTACAAGTGTGTACAAGCTTGTACAACCCTTGTAAAAAGGTTATTTAAAGACAACCCTTTAAAAAACAAGACATCCCTCTAAATAACAAGACATCCCTCTAAATATTAAGACATCCCTTCAAATAACAAGACATCCCTCTAAATATTAAGACATCCCTCTAAATAACAAGACATCCCTCTAAATATTAAGACATCCCTTTAAATAACAAGACATCTCTCTAAATAACAAGACATCCCTCTAAATAACAAGACATCCCATCTAAATTACAAGACAACCCTCTAAAAAACAAGACATCCCTCTAAATAACAAGACATCCCTCTAAATAACAAGACATCCCTCTTAATATTAAGACATCCCTCCAAATAACAAGACATCCCTCTAAATATTAAGACATCCCTCTAAATAACAAGACATCCCTCTAAATATTAAGACATCCCTTTAAATAACAAGACATCTCTCTAAATAACAAGACATCCCTCTAAATAACAAGACATCCCACTAAATAACAAGACGTCCCTCTAAATAACAAGACATCCCTTTTAAATAACAAGACATTCCTCTAAAAAACAAGACATCCCTCTAAATAACAAGACATCCCTCCAAATAAAAAGACATCCCTCTAAATAGCAAGACATCCCTCTAAATAACAAGACATCCCTCCAAATAACAAGATATCCCTCTAAATAACAAGACATTCCTCCAAATAACAAGACTTCCCTCCAAATAAGAAGACATCCCTCTAAATATTAAGACATCCCTTCAAATAACAAGACATCCCTCTAAATATTAAGACATCCCTCTAAATAACAAGACATCCCTCTAAATATTAAGACATCCCTTTAAATAACAAGACATCTCTCTAAATAACAAGACAACCCTCTAAATAACAAGACATCCCTCTAAATATTAAGACATCCCTCTAAATAACAAGACATCCCTCTAAATATTAAGACATCCCTCCAAATAACAAGACATCCCTCTAAATATTAAGACATCCCTCTAAATAACAAGACATCCCTCTAAATATTAAGACATCCCTTTAAATAACAAGACATCTCTCTAAATAACAAGACATCCCTCTAAATAACAAGACATCTCACTAAAAAACAAGACATCCCTCTAAATAACAAGACATCCCTTTTAAATAACAAGACATTCCTCTAAATAACAAGACATCCCTCTAAATAACAAGACATCCCTCCAAATAACAAGAAATCCCTCAAAAAAGCAAGACATCCCTCTAAATATTAAGACATCCCTTCAAATAACAAGACATCCCTCTAAATAACAAGACATCCCTCTAAATAACAAGACATCCCTCTAAATAAAAAGACATCCCTCTAAATAACTAGACATCCCTCCAAATACCAAGACATCCCTCTAAATAACAAGACATCCCTCTAAATAACAAGACATACCTCCAAATAACGAAACATCCCTCTAAATTATAAGACATCCCTCTTAATAACAAGCATCCCTCCAAATAACAAGACATCCCTCTAAATAACAAGACATCCCTCCAAATATGAAGACATCCCTCTAAATAACAAGACATCCCTCTAAATAACAAGACATCCCTCTAAATAACAAGACATCTCTCTAAATATTAAGACATCCCTTCAAATAACAAGACATCCCTCTAAATAACAAGACATCCCTTTTAAATAACAAGACATTCCTCTAAATAACAAGACATCCCTCTAAATAACAAGACATCCCTCCAAATAAAAAGACATCCCTCTAAATATTAAGACATCAATCTAAATAACAAGACATCCCTCCAAATAACAAGACAACCCTCTAAAAAACAAAAAAACCCTCTAAATAACAAGACATCTCTCTAAAAAACAAGACATCCCTCTAAATATCAAGACATCCCTCTAAATAACAAGACATCCATCTATATAACAAGACATTCCTCTAAATATTAAGACATCCCTCTAAATAACAAGACATACCTGTAAATAACAAGACATCCCTCTAAATAACAAGACATCCCATCTAAATTACAAGACAACCCTCTAAAAAACAAGACATCCCTTAAGACATTCCGCTAAATATTAAGACATCCCTCTAAATAACAAGACATCCCTCTAAATACCAAGACATCCCTCTAAATATTAAGACATCCCTCCAAATAACAAGACAACCCTTTAAAAAACAAGACATCCCTCTAAATAACAAGACATCCCTCTAAATAACAAGACATCCCTCTAAATAACAAGACATCCCTCTAAATATTAAGACATCCATTCAAATAACAAGACATCCCTCTAAATATTAAGACATCCCTCTAAATAACAAGACATCCCTCTAAATATTAAGACATCCCTTTAAATAACAAGACATCTCTCTAAATAACAAGACATCCCTCTAAATAACAAGACATCCCACTAAATAACAAGACATCCCTCTAAATAACAAGACATCCCTTTTAAATAACAAGACATTCCTCTAAATAACAAGACATCCCTCTAAATAACAAGACATCCCTCCAAATAAAAAGACATTCCTCTAAATAGCAAGACATCCCTCTAATAAAAAAGACATTCCGCTAAATATTAAGACATCCCTCTAAATATTAAGACATCCCTTTAAATAACAAGACATCTCTCTAAATAACAAGACATCCCTCTAAATAACAAGACATCCCACTAAATAACAAGACATCCCTCTAAATAACAAGACATCCCTTTTAAATAACAAGACATTCCTCTAAATAACAAGACATCCCTCTAAATAACAAGACATCCCTCCAAATAAAAAGACATCCCTCTAAATAGCAAGACATCCCTCTAATAAACAAGACATTCCGCTAAATATTAAGACATCCCTCTAAATAACAAGACATCCCATCTAAATTACAAGACAACCCTCTAAAAAACAAGACATCCCTCCAAATAACAAGACAACCCTCTAAAAAACAAGACATCCCTCTAAATAAAAAGACATCTCTCCAAATAACAAGACATCCCTCTAAATAACAAGACATCCCATCTAAATTACAAGACAACCCTCTAAAAAACAAGACATCCCTCTAAATAACAAGACATCCCTCTAAATAACAAGACATCCCTCTAAATATTAAGACATCCCTCCAAATAACAAGACATCCCTCTAAATATTAAGACATCCCTCTAAATAACAAGACATCCCTCTAAATATTAAGACATCCCTTTAAATAACAAGACATCTCTCTAAATAACAAGACATCCCTCTAAATAACAAGACATCCCACTAAATAACAAGACGTCCCTCTAAATAACAAGACATCCCTTTTAAATAACAAGACATTCCTCTAAATAACAAGACATCCCTCTAAATAACAAGACATCCCTCCAAATAAAAAGACATCCCTCTAAATAGCAAGACATCCCTCTAAATAACAAGACATCCCTCCAAATAACAAGATATCCCTCTAAATAACAAGACATTCCTCCAAATAACAAGACTTCCCTCCAAATAAGAAGACATCCCTCTAAATAACAAGACATCCCTCTAAATAACAAGACATCCCTCTAAATACCAAGACATCCCTCTAAATATTAAGACATCCCTCCAAATAACAAGACAACCCTTTAAAAAACAAGACATCCCTCTAAATAACAAGACATCCCTCTAAATAACAAGACATTCCTCTAAATATTAAGACATCCCTTCAAATAACAAGACATCCCTCTAAATATTAAGACATCCCTCTAAATAACAAGACATCCCTCTAAATATTAAGACATCCCTTTAAATAACAAGACATCTCTCTAAATAACAAGACATCCCTCTAAATAACAACACATCCCTCTAAATATTAAGACATCCCTCCAAATAACAAGACATCCCTCTAAATATTAAGACATCCCTCTAAATAACAAGACATCCCTCTAAATATTAAGACATCCCTTTAAATAACAAGACATCTCTCTAAATAACAAGACATCCCTCTAAATAACAAGACATCTCACTAAAAAACAAGACATCCCTCTAAATAACAAGACATCCCTTTAAATAACAAGACATTCCTCTAAATAACAAGACATCCCTCTAAATAACAAGACATCCCTCCAAATAACAAGAAATCCCTCAAAAAAGCAAGACATCCCTCTAAATATTAAGACATTTCTACAAATAACAAGACATCCCTCTAAATAACAAGACATCCCTCTAAATAACAAGACATCCCTCTAAATAAAAAGACATCCCTCTAAATAACTAGACATCCCTCCAAATACCAAGACATCCCTCTAAATAACAAGAAATCCCTCTAAATAACAAGACATACCTCCAAATAACGAAACATCCCTCTAAATTATAAGACATCCCTTTTAATAACAAGCATCCCTCCAAATAACAAGACATCCCTCTAAATAACAAGACATCCCTCCAAATATGAAGACATCCCTCTAAATAACAAGACATCCCTCTAAATAACAAGACATCCCTCTAAATAACAAGACATCTCTCTAAATATTAAGACATCCCTTCAAATAACAAGACATCCCTCTAAATAACAAGACATCCCCTAAATAACAAGACATCCCTCTAAATAACAAGACATCCCTCTAAATAACAAGACATCCCTCTAAAAAACAAGACATCCCTCTAAATATTAAGACATCAATCTAAATAACAAGACATCCCTCCAAATAACAAGACAACCCTCTAAAAAAGAAAAAAAACCCTTTAAATAACAAGACATCTCTCTAAAAAACAAGACATCCCTCTAAATATCAAGACATCCCTCTAAATAACAAGACATCCATCTATATAACAAGACATTCCTCTAAATATTAAGACATCCCTCTAAATAACAAGACATACCTGTAAATAACAAGACATCCCTCTAAATAACAAGACATCCCATCTAAATTACAAGACAACCCTCTAAAAAACAAGACATCCCTCCAAATAACAAGACAACCCTCTAAAAAACAAGACATCCCTCTAAATAAAAAGACATCTCTCCAAATAACAAGACATCCCTCTAAATAACAAGACATCCCATCTAAATTACAAGACAACCCTCTAAAAACAAGACATCCCTCTAAATAACAAGACATCCCTCTAAATAACAAGACATCCCTCTAAATATTAAGACATCCCTCCAAATAACAAGACATCTCTCTAAATATTAAGACATCCCTCTAAATAACAAGACATCCCTCTAAATATTAAGACATCCCTTTAAATAACAAGACATCTCTCTAAATAACAAGACATCCCTCTAAATAACAAGACATCCCACTAAATAACAAGACGTCCCTCTAAATAACAAGACATCCCTTTTAAATAACAAGACATTCCTCTAAATAACAAGACATCCCTCTAAATAACAAGACATCCCTCCAAATAAAAAGACATCCCTCTAAATAGCAAGACATCCCTCTAAATAACAAGACATCCCTCCAAATAACAAGATATCCCTCTAAATAACAAGACATTCCTCCAAATAACAAGACTTCCCTCCAAATAAGAAGACATCCCTCTAAATAACAAGACAACCCTTTAAAAAACAAGACATCCCTCTAAATAACAAGACATCCCTCTAAATATTAAGACATCCCTTCAAATAACAAGACATCCCTCTAAATATTAAGACATCCCTCTAAATAACAAGACATCCCTCTAAATATTAAGACATCCCTTTAAATAACAAGACATCTCTCTAAATAACAAGACATCCCTCTAAATAACAAGACATCCCTCTAAATATTAAGACATCCCTCTAAATAACAAGACATCCCTCTAAATATTAAGACATCCCTCCAAATAACAAGACATCCCTCTAAATATTAAGACATCCCTCTAAATAACAAGACATCCCTCTAAATATTAAGACATCCCTTTAAATAACAAGACATCTCTCTAAATAACAAGACATCCCTCTAAATAACAAGACATCTCACTAAAAAACAAGACATCCCTCTAAATAACAAGACATCCCTTTTAAATAACAAGACATTCCTCTAAATAACAAGACATCCCTCTAAATAACAAGACATCCCTCCAAATAACAAGAAATCCCTCAAAAAAGCAAGACATCCCTCTAAATATTAAGACATCCCTTCAAATAACAAGACATCCCTCTAAATAACAAGACATCCCTCTAAATAACAAGACATCCCTCTAAATAAAAAGACATCCCTCTAAATAACTAGACATCCCTCCAAATACCAAGACATCCCTCTAAATAACAAGACATCCCTCTAAATAACAAGACATACCTCCAAATAACGAAACATCCCTCTAAATTATAAGACATCCCTCTTAATAACAAGCATCCCTCCAAATAACAAGACATCCCTCTAAATAACAAGACATCCCTCCAAATATGAAGACATCCCTCTAAATAACAAGACATCCCTCTAAATAACAAGACATCCCTCTAAATAACAAGACATCTCTCTAAATATTAAGACATCCCTTCAAATAACAAGACATCCCTCTAAATAACAAGACATCCCTCTAAATAACAAGACATCCCTCTAAATAACAAGACATCCCTCTAAATAACAAGACATCCCTCTAAAAAACAAGACATCCCTCTAAATATTAAGACATCAATCTAAATAACAAGACATCCCTCCAAATAACAAGACAACCCTCTAAAAAACAAAAAAACCCTTTAAATAACAAGACATCTCTCTAAAAAACAAGACATCCCTCTAAATATCAAGACATCCCTCTAAATAACAAGACATCCATCTATATAACAAGACATTCCTCTAAATATTAAGACATCCCTCTAAATAACAAGACATACCTGTAAATAACAAGACATCCCTCTAAATAACAAGACATCCCATCTAAATTACAAGACAACCCTCTAAAAAACAAGACATCCCTCCAAATAACAAGACAACCCTCTAAAAAACAAGACATCCCTCTAAATAACAAGACATCCCTCTAAATAACAAGACATCACTCTAAATATTAAGACATCCCTCCAAATAACAAGACAACCCTTTAAAAAACAAGACATCCCTCTAAATAACAAGACATCCCTCTAAATAATAAGACATCCCTTCAAATAACAAGACATCCCTCTAAATATTAAGACATCCCTCTAAATAACAAGACATCCCTCTAAATATTAAGACATCCCTTTAAATAACAAGACATCTCTCTAAATAACAAGACATCCCTCTAAATAACAAGACATCCAACTAAATAACAAGACATCCCTCTAAATAACAAGACATCCCTTTTAAATAACAAGACATTCCTCTAAATAACAAGACATCCCTCTAAATATTAAGACATCCCTCTAAATAACAAGACATCCCTCCAAATAAAAAGACATCCCTCTAAATAGCAAGACATCCCTCTAATAAACAAGACATTCCGCTAAATATTAAGACATCCCTCTAAATAACAAGACATCCCATCTAAATTACAAGAAAACCCTCTAAAAAACAAGACAACCCTCTAAAAAACAAGACATCCCTCTAAATAAAAAGACATCTTAGACACAAGTGTGTACAAGGTTGTACAAGTGTGTACAAGGTTGTACAAGTGTGTACAAGGGTGTACAAGTTTGTACAAGTGTGTACAAGTTTGTACAAGGTTGTACAAATGTATACAAGGGTGTACAAAAGTGTACAAGGGTGCACAAGTTTGTACAAGGGTGTACAAGTGTGTACAAGCTTGTAGAAGTGTGTACAAGCTTGTACAAGTGTGTACAAGGGTGTACAGGTTTGTACAAGGTTGTACAAGTGTTTACAAGGGAGTACAAGTATGTACAAGAATGTACAAGTTTGTACAAGTGTGTACAAGTGTGTACAAGGTTGTACAAGTGTGTACAAGGTTGTACAAGTGTGTACAAGGTTGTACAAGTGTGTACAAGGTTGAACAAGTGTGTACAAAGGTGTACAAGTGTGTACAAGGTTGTACAAGTGTGTACAAGGTTGTACAAGTGTTTACAAGGTTGTACAAGTGTGTACAAGGTTGTACAAGGTTGTACAATGGTGTACAAGGTTGTACAAGTGTGTACAAGGTTGTACAAGTGTGTACAAGGGTGTACAAGTGTGTACAAGCTTGTACAAGTGTGTACAAGGGTGTACAGGTTTGTACAAGGTTGTACAAGTGTGTACAAGGGTGTACAAGTATGTACAAGAATGTACAAGTTTGTACAAGTGTGTACAAGTTTGTAAAAGGTTGTACAAGTGTGTACAAGGGTGTACAAGTGTGTACAAGGGTGCACAAGTGTGTACAAGGGTGTACAATCGTGTACAAGCTTGTACAAGTGTGTACAAGGGTGTACAGGTTTGTACAAGGTTGTACAAGTGTGTACAAGGTTGTACAAGTGTGTACAAGGGTGTACAAGTTTGTACAAGTGTGTACAAGTTTGTACAATTGTGTACAAGTTTGTACAAGGTTGTACAAATGTATACAAGGGTGTACAAAAGTGTACAAGGGTGCACAAGTTTGTACAAGGGTGTACAAGTGTGTACAAGCTTGTACAAGTGTGTACAAGCTTGTACAAGTGTGTACAAGGGTGTACAGGTTTGTACAAGGTTGTACAAGTGTTTACAAGGGTGTACAAGTATGCACAAGAATGTACATGTTTGTACAAGTGTGTACAAGTTTGTAAAAGGTTGTACAAGTGTATACAAGGGTGTACAAGTGTGTACAAGGGTGCACAAGTGTGTACAAGGGTGTACAATCTTGTACAAGCTTGTACAAGTGTGTACAAGGGTGTACAGGTTTGTACAAGGTTGTACAAGTGTGTACAAGGGTGTACAAATGTGTACAAGGATGTAAAAGTTTGTACAAGTGTGTACAAGTTTGTACAAGGTTGTACAAGTGTGTACAAGGGTGTACAAATGTGTACAAGGATGTAAAAGTTTGTACAAGTGTGTACAAGTTTGTACAAGGTTGTACAAGTAAGTACAAATTTGTACAAGAATGTACAAGTGTGTACAAGGTTTTACAATTGTGTAAAAGGTTGTACAAGTGTGTACAAGGTTGTACAAGTGTGTACAAGGTTGTACAAGTGTGTACAAGGTTGTACAAGTGTGTACAAGTTTGTACAAGTGTGTACAAGGTTGTACAAGTGTGTACAAGGTTGTACAAGTGTGTACAAGGTTGTACAAGTGTGTACAAGGGTGCACAAGTGTGTACAAGGGTGTACAATCGTGTACATGCTTGTACAAGTTTTTACAAGGTTGTACAAGTGTGTACAAGGTTGTACAAGTGTGTACAAGGTTGTACAAACGTGTACAAGGTTGTACAAGTGTGTACAAGGTTGTACAAGTGTGTACAAGGTTGTATAAGTGTGTACAAAGGTGTACAAGTGTGTACAAGGTTGTACAAGTGTGTACAAGGTTGTACAAGTGTGTACATGGTTGTACAAGGTTGTACAATTGTGTACAAGGTTGTACAAGTGTGTACAAGGTTGTACAAGTGTGTACAAGGGTGTACAAGTTTGTACAAGTGTGTACAAGTTTGTACAAGTGTGTACAAGTTTGTACAAGGTTGTACAAGTGTGTACAAGCTTGTACAAGTGTGTACAAGGGTGTACAGGTTTGTACAAGGTTGTACAAGTGTTTACAAGGGTGTACAAAAGAATGTACAAGTTTGTACAAGTGTGTACAAGTTTGTAAAAGGTTGTACAAGTGTGTACAAGGTTGTACAAGTGTGTACAAGGGTGTACAAAAGTGTACAAGGGTGCACAAGTTTGTACAAGGGTGTACAAGTGTGTACAAGCTTGTACAAGTGTGTACAAGCTTGTACAAGTGTGTACAAGGGTGTACAGGTTTGTACAAGGTTGTACAAGTGTTTACAAGGGTGTACAAAAGAATGTACAAGTTTGTACAAGTGTGTACAAGTTTGTAAAAGGTTGTACAAGTGTGTACAAGGTTGTACAAGTGTGTACAAGGTTGTATCATAGTGTACAAGGTTGTACAAGTGTGTACAAAGGTGTACAAGTGTGTACAAGGTTGTACAAGTGTGTACAAAGTTGTACAAGTGTGTACATGGTTGTACAAGGTTGTACAATTGTGTACAAGGTTGTACAAGTGTGTACAAGCGTGCACAAGTTTGTACAAGTGTGTACAAGTGTGTACAAGCTTGTACAAGTGTGTACAAGCTTGTACAAGTGTGTACAAGTGTGTACAAGTTTGTACAAGGTTGTACAAGTGTTTACAAGGGTGTACAAGTATGTACAAGAATGTTCAAGTTTGTACAAGTGTGTACAAGTTTGTAAAAGGTTGTACAAGTGTGTACAAGGGTGTACAAGTGTGTACAAGGGTGCACAAGTGTGTACAAGGGTGTACAATCGTGTACAAGCTTGTACAAGTGTGTACAAGGGTGTACAGGTTTGTACAAGGTTGTACAAGTGTGTACAAGGGTGTACAAATGTGTACAAGGATGTAAAAGTTTGTACAAGTGTGTACAAGTTTGTACAAGGTTGTACAAGTAAGTACAAGTTTGTACAAGAATGTACAAGTGTGTACAAGGTTTTACAATTGTGTAAAAGGTTGTACAAGTGTGTACAAGGTTGTACAAGTGTGTACAAGGTTGTACAAGTGTGTACAAGCTTGTACAATTGTGTACAAGGTTGTACAAGTGTGTACAAGGTTGTACAAGTGTGTACAAGGTTGTACAAGTGTGTACAAGTTTGTTCAAGTGTGTACAAGTTTGTACAAGGTTGTACAAGTATGTACAAGAATGTACAAGTTTGTACAAGTGTGTACAAGGGTGTACAAAAGTGTACAAGGGTGCACAAGTTTGTACAAGGGTGTACAAGTGTGTACAAGTTTGTACAAGTGTGTACAAGCTTGTACAAGGGTTTACAGGTTTGTACAAGGTTGTACAAGTGTGTACAAGGGTGTACAAGTATGTACAAGAATGTACAAGTTTGTACAAGTGTGTACAAGGGTGTACAAGTATGTACAAGAATGTACAAGTTTGTACAAGTGTGTACAAGGGTGTACAAATGTGTACAAGGATGTAAAAGTTTGTACAAGTGTGTACAAATTTGTAGTAGGTTGTACAAGGTTGTACAAGTGTGTACAAGGTTGTAAAAGTGTGTACAAGGTTGTACAAGTGTGTACAAGGTTGTACAAGTGTGTACAAGGTTGTACAAGTGTGTACAAGGTTGTACAAGTGTGTACAAGGGTTCACAAGTGTGTACAAGGGTGTACAATCGTGTACAAGCTTGTACAATCGTGTACAAGCTTGTACAAGTGTGTACAAGGGTTTACAGGTTTGTACAAGGTTGTACAAGTGTGTACAAGGGTGTACAAATGTGTACAAGGATGTAAAAGTTTGTACAAGTGTGTACAAGTTTGTACAAGGTTGTACAAGTAAGTACAAGTTTGTACAAGAATGTACAAGTGTGTACAAGGTTGTACAAGTGTGTACAAGGTTGTAAAAGTGTGTACAAGGTTGTACAAGTGTGTACAAGGTTGTACAAGTGTGTACAAGGTTGTACAAGTGTGTACAAGGTTGTACAAGTGTGTACAAGGTTGTACAAGTGTGTACAAGGGTTCACAAGTGTGTACAAGGGTGTACAATCGTGTACAAGCTTGTACAATCGTGTACAAGCTTGTACAAGTGTGTACAAGGGTTTACAGGTTTGTACAAGGTTGTACAAGTGTGTACAAGGGTGTACAAATGTGTACAAGGATGTAAAAGTTCATACAAGTGTGTACAAGTTTGTACAAGGTTGTTTAAGTGTGTACAATGTTTTACAATTGTGTACAAGGTTGTACAAGTGTGTACAAGGTTGTACAAGTGTGTACAAGGATGTACAAGTGTGTACAAGGTTGTACAAGTGTGTACAAGTTTGTACAAGTGTGTACAAGTTTGTACAAGGTTGTACAAATGTGTACAAGGGTGTACAAAAGTGTACAAGGGTGCACAAGTTTGTACAAGGGTGTACAAGTGTGTGCAAGGGTGTACAGGTTTGTACAAGGTTGTACAAGTGTGTACAAGCTTGAACAAGTGTGTACAAGGTTGTAAAAGTGTGTACAAGGTTGTACAAGTGTGTACAAGGTTGTACAAGTGTGTACAAGGTTGTACAAGTGTGTACAAGGTTGTACAAGTGTGTACAAGGGTTCACAAGTGTGTACAAGGGTGTACAATCGTGTACAAGCTTGCACATTCGTGTACAAGCTTGTACAAGTGTGTACAAGGGTTTACAGGTTTGTACAAGGTTGTACAAGTGTGTACAAGGGTGTACAAATGTGTACAAGGATGTAAAAGTTCATACAAGTGTGTACAAGTTTGTACAAGGTTGTTTAAGTGTGTACAATGTTTTACAATTGTGTACAAGGTTGTACAAGTGTGTACAAGGTTGTACAAGTGTGTACAAGGATGTACAAGTGTGTACAAGGTTGTACAAGTGTGTACAAGTTTGTACAAGTGTGTACAAGTTTGTACAAGGTTGTACAAATGTGTACAAGGGTGTACAAAAGTGTACAAGGGTGCACAAGTTTGTACAAGGGTGTACAAGTGTGTGCAAGGGTGTACAGGTTTGTACAAGGTTGTACAAGTGTGTACAAGCTTGAACAAGTGTGTACAAGGTTGTACAAGTGTTTACAAGGTTGTACAAGTGTGTACAAGGTTGCACAAGTGTGTACAAGGTTGCACAAGTGTGTACAAGAGTAAACAATCGTGTACAAGCTTGTACAAGTGTGTACAAGGGTGTACAGGTTTGTACAAGGTTGTACAAGTGTGTACAAGGTTTTACAATTGTGTACAAGGTTGTACAAGTGTGTACAAGGTTGTACAAGTGTGTACAAGGTTGTACAAGTGTGTACAAGCTTGTACAAGTGTGTACAAGCTTGTACAAGTGTGTACATGGTTGTTCAAGTGTGTACATGTTTGTACAAGTGTGTTTAAGTTTGTACAAGGTTGTACAAATGTGTACAAGGGTGTACAAAAGTTTACAAGGGTGCACAAGTTTGTACAAGGGTGTACAAGTGTTTACAAGCTTGTACAAGTGTGTACAATGGTGTACAGGTTTGTACTAGGTTGTACAAATCTGTACAAGGATGTACAAATATGTACAAGAATGTACAATTTTGTACAAGTGTGTACAAGTTTGTAAAAGGTTGTACAAGTGTGTACAAGGGTGAACAAGTGTGTACAAGGTTGTACAAGTGTGTACAAGCTTGTACAAGTGTGTACAAGCTTGTACAAGTGTGTACAAGGGTGTACAAGTGTGTACAAGGTTGTACAAGTTTTTACAAGGTTGTACAAGTGTGTACAAGGTTGTACAAGTGTGTTCAAGGTTGTACAAGTGTGTACAAGGTTGTACAAGGTTGTACAATTGTGTACAAGGTTGTACAAGTGTGTACAAGGTTGTACAAGTGTGTACAAGGTTGTACAAGTGTGTACAAGGGTGTACAAGTTTGTACAAGTGTGTACAAGGTTGTACAAGTGTGTACAAGGGTGTACAAGTTTGTACAAGTGTGTACAAGTTTGTACAATTGTGTACAAGTTTGTACAAGGTTGTACAAATGTATACAAGGGTGCACAAGTGTGTACAAGGGTGTACAATCGTGTACAAGCTTGTACAAGTGTGTACAAGGGTGTACAGGTTTGTACAAGGTTGTACAAGTGTGTACAAGGGTGTACAAATAGGTACAAGGATGTAAAAGTTTGTACAAGTGTGTACAAGTTTGTACGAGGTTGTACAAGTAAGTACAAGTTTGTACAAGAATGTACAAGTGTGTACAAAGTTTTACAATTGTGTAAAAGGTTGTACAAGTGTGTACAAGGTTGTACAAGCGTGTACAAGGTTGTACAAGCGTGTACAAGGTTGTACAAGTGTGTACAAGGTTGTACAAGTGTGTACAAGGTTGTACAAGTGTGTACAAGTTTGGTCAAGTGTGTACAAGTTTGTACAAGGTTGTACAAATGTGTACAAGGGTGTACAAAAGTGTACAAGGGTGCACAAGTTTGTACAAGGGTGTACAAGTGTGTACAAGCTTGTACAAGTGTGTACAAGCTTGTACAAGGGTTTACAGGTTTGTACAAGGTTGTACAAGTGTGTACAAGGGTGTACAAGTATGTACAAGAATGTACAAGTTTGTACAAGTGTGTACAAGGGTGTACAAGTATGTACAAGAATGTACAAGTTTGTACAAGTGTGTACAAGGATGTACAAATGTGTACAAGGATGTAAAAGTTTGTACAAGTGTGTACAAGTTTGTACAAGGTTGTACAAGGTTGTACAAGTGTGTACAAGGTTGTACAAGTGTGTACAAGGTTGTACAAGTGTGTACAAGTTTGTACAAGATTGTACAAGGTTGTACAAGTGTGTACAAGTTTGTACAAGTGTGTACAAGTTTGTACAAGTGTGTACAAGTTTGTACAAGGTTGTACAAATGTGTACAAGGGTGTACAAAAGTGTACAAGGGTGCACAAGTTTGTACAAGGGTGTACTAGTGTGTACAAGGGTGTACAGGTTTGTACAAGGTTGTACAAGTGTTTACAAGATTGTACAAGTGTGTACAAGGTTGCACAAGTGTGTACAAGAGTGTACAATCGTGTACAAGCTTGTACAAGTGTGTACAAGGGTGTACAGGTTTGTACAAGGTTGTACAAGTGTGTACAAGGTTTTACAATTGTGTACAAGGTTGTACAAGTGTGTACAAGGTTGTACAAGTGTGTACAAGTTTGTACAAGTGTGTACAAGCTTGTACAAGTGTGTACAAGGTTGTACAAGTGTGTACATGGTTGTTCAAGTGTGTACATGTTTGTGCAAGTGTGTTTAAGTTTGTACAAGGTTGTACAAATGTGTACAAGGGTGTACAAAAGTGTACAAGGGTGCACAAGTTTGTACAAGGGTGTACAAGTGTGTACAAGCTTGTACAAGTGTGTACAAGGGTGTACAGGTTTGTACAAGGTTGTACAAATGTGTACAAGGATGTACAAGTATGTACAAGAATGTACAATTTTGTACAAGTGTGTACAAGTTTGTAAAAGGTTGTACAAGTGTGTACAAGGGTGAACAAGTGTGTACAAGGTTGTACAAGTGTTTACAAGGGTGTACAAAAGAATGTACAAGTTTGTACAAGTGTGTACAAGTTTGTAAAAGGTTGTACAAGTGTGTACAAGGTTGTACAAGTGTGTACAAGGTTGTATCATAGTGTACAAGGTTGTACAAGTGTGTACAAAGGTGTACAAGTGTGTACAAGGTTGTACAAGTGTGTACAAAGTTGTACAAGTGTGTACATGGTTGTACAAGGTTGTACAATTGTGTACAAGGTTGTACAAGTGTGTACAAGCGTGCACAAGTTTGTACAAGGGTGTACAAGTGTGTACAAGCTTGTACAAGTGTGTACAAGCTTGTACAAGTGTGTACAAGTGTGTACAAGTTTGTACAAGGTTGTACAAGTGTTTACAAGGGTGTACAAGTATGTACAAGAATGTTCAAGTTTGTACAAGTGTGTACAAGTTTGTAAAAGGTTGTACAAGTGTGTACAAGGGTGTACAAGTGTGTACAAGGGTGCACAAGTGTGTACAAGGGTGTACAATCGTGTACAAGCTTGTACAAGTGTGTACAAGGGTGTACAGGTTTGTACAAGGTTGTACAAGTGTGTACAAGGGTGTACAAATGTGTACAAGGATGTAAAAGTTTGTACAAGTGTGTACAAGTTTGTACAAGGTTGTACAAGTAAGTACAAGTTTGTACAAGAATGTACAAGTGTGTACAAGGTTTTACAATTGTGTAAAAGGTTGTACAAGTGTGTACAAGGTTGTACAAGTGTGTACAAGGTTGTACAAGTGTGTACAAGGTTGTACAAGTGTGTACAAGGTTGTACAAGTGTGTACAAGCTTGTACAATTGTGTACAAGGTTGTACAAGTGTGTACAAGGTTGTACAAGTGTGTACAAGGTTGTACAAGTGTGTACAAGTTTGTTCAAGTGTGTACAAGTTTGTACAAGGTTGTACAAGTATGTACAAGAATGTACAAGTTTGTACAAGTGTGTACAAGGGTGTACAAAAGTGTACAAGGGTGCACAAGTTTGTACAAGGGTGTACAAGTGTGTACAAGTTTGTACAAGTGTGTACAAGCTTGTACAAGGGTTTACAGGTTTGTACAAGGTTGTACAAGTGTGTACAAGGGTGTACAAGTATGTACAAGAATGTACAAGTTTGTACAAGTGTGTACAAGGGTGTACAAGTATGTACAAGAATGTACAAGTTTGTACAAGTGTGTACAAGGGTGTACAAATGTGTACAAGGATGTAAAAGTTTGTACAAGTGTGT
Organism: Macrosteles quadrilineatus; assembly: GCF_028750875.1. Taxonomy (NCBI): domain Eukaryota; kingdom Metazoa; phylum Arthropoda; class Insecta; order Hemiptera; family Cicadellidae; genus Macrosteles; species Macrosteles quadrilineatus. The sequence continues at coordinate 40,121 of NW_026543019.1, read as the reverse complement.
ACAAGTTTGTAGTAGGTTGTACAAGGTTGTACAAGTGTGTACTAGGTTGTAAAAGTGTGTACAAGGTTGTACAAGTGTGTACAAGGTTGTACAAGTGTGTACAAGGTTGTACAAGTGTGTACAAGGTTGTACAAGTGTGTACAAGAGTTCACAAGTGTGTACAAGGGTGTACAATCGTGTACAAGCTTGTACAATCGTGTACAAGCTTGTACAAGTGTGTACAAGGGTTTACAGGTTTGTACAAGGTTGTACAATCGTGTACAAGGGTGTACAAATGTGTACAAGGAAGTAAAAGTTCATACAAGTGTGTACAAGTTTGTACAAGGTTGTTTAAGTGTGTACAATGTTTTACAATTGTGTACAAGGTTGTACAAGTGTGTACAAGGTTGTACAAGTGTGTACAAGGATGTTCAAGTGTGTACAAGGTTGTACAAGTGTGTACAAGTTTGTACAAGTGTGTACAAGTTTGTACAAGGTTGTACAAATGTGTACAAGGGTGTACAAAAGTGTACAAGGGTGCACAAGTTTGTACAAGGGTGTACAAGTGTGTGCAAGGGTGTACAGGTTTGTACAAGGTTGTACAAGTGTGTACAAGCTTGAACAAGTGTGTACAAGGTTGTACAAGTGTTTACAAGGTTGTACAAGTGTGTACAAGGTTGCACAAGTGTGTACAAGGTTGCACAAGTGTGTACAAGAGTGTACAATCGTGTACAAGCTTGTACAAGTGTGTACAAGGGTGTACAGGTTTGTACAAGGTTGTACAAGTGTGTACAAGGTTTTACAATTGTGTACAAGGTTGTACAAGTGTGTACAAGGTTGTACAAGTGTGTACAAGGTTGTATAAGTGTGTACAAGCTTGTACAAGTGTGTACAAGCTTGTACAAGTGTGTACATGGTTGTTCAAGTGTGTACATGTTTGTACAAGTGTGTTTAAGTTTGTACAAGGTTGTACAAATGTGTACAAGGGTGTACAAAAGTGTACAAGGGTGCACAAGTTTGTACAAGGGTGTACAAGTGTGTACAAGCTTGTACAAGTGTGTACAATGGTGTACAGGTTTGTACTAGGTTGTACAAATGTGTACAAGGATGTACAAATATGTACAAGAATGTACAATTTTGTACAAGTGTGTACAAGTTTGTAAAAGGTTGTACAAGTGTGTACAAGGGTGAACAAGTGTGTACAAGGTTGTACAAGTGTGTACAAGCTTGTACAAGTGTGTACAAGCTTGTACAAGTGTGTACAAGGGTGTACAAGTGTGTACAAGGTTGTACAAGTTTTTACAAGGTTGTACAAGTGTGTACAAGGTTGTACAAGTGTGTTCAAGGTTGTACAAGTGTGTACAAGGTTGTACAAGGTTGTACAATTGTGTACAAGGTTGTACAAGTGTGTACAAGGTTGTACAAGTGTGTACAAGGTTGTACAAGTGTGTACAAGGGTGTACAAGTTTGTACAAGTGTGTACAAGGTTGTACAAGTGTGTACAAGGGTGTACAAGTTTGTACAAGTGTGTACAAGTTTGTACAATTGTGTACAAGTTTGTACAAGGTTGTACAAATGTATACAAGGGTGCACAAGTGTGTACAAGGGTGTACAATCGTGTACAAGCTTGTACAAGTGTGTACAAGGGTGTACAGGTTTGTACAAGGTTGTACAAGTGTGTACAAGGGTGTACAAATGTGTACAAGGATGTAAAAGTTTGTACAAGTGTGTACAAGTTTGTACAAGGTTGTACAAGTAAGTACAAGTTTGTACAAGAATGTACAAGTGTGTACAAGGTTTTACAATTGTGTAAAAGGTTGTACAAGTGTGTACAAGGTTGTACAAGCGTGTACAAGGTTGTACAAGCGTGTACAAGGTTGTACAAGCGTGTACAAGGTTGTACAAGTGTGTACAAGGTTGTACAAGTGTGTACAAGGTTGTACAAGTGTGTACAAGTTTGTTCAAGTGTGTACAAGTTTGTACAAGGTTGTACAAATGTGTACAAGGGTGTACAAAAGTGTACAAGGGTGCACAAGTTTGTACAAGGGTGTACAAGTGTGTACAAGCTTGTACAAGTGTGTACAAGCTTGTACAAGGGTTTACAGGTTTGTACAAGGTTGTACAAGTGTGTACAAGGGTGTACAAGTATGTACAAGAATGTACAAGTTTGTACAAGTGTGTACAAGGGTGTACAAGTATGTACAAGAATGTACAAGTTTGTACAAGTGTGTACAAGGATGTACAAATGTGTACAAGGATGTAAAAGTTTGTACAAGTGTGTACAAGTTTGTACAAGGTTGTACAAGGTTGTACAAGTGTGTACAAGGTTGTACAAGTGTGTACAAGGTTGTACAAGTGTGTACAAGGTTGTACAAGTGTGTACAAGGGTGCACAAGTGTGTACAAGGGTGTACAATCGTGTACAAGCTTGTACAATCGTGTACATGCTTGTTTCAAGTTTGTACAAGGGTTTACAGGTTTGTACAAGGTTGTACAAGTGTGTACAAGGGTGTACAAGTATGTACAAGAATGTACAAGTTTGTACAAGTGTGTACAAGGGTGTACAAATGTGTACAAGGATGTAAAAGTTTGTACAAGTGTGTACAAGTTTGTACAAGGTTGTACAAGGTTGTACAAGTGTGTACAAGGTTGTACAAGTGTGTACAAGGTTGTACAAGTGTGTACAAGTTTGTACAAGTGTGTACAAGTTTGTACAAGTGTGTACAAGTTTGTACAAGTGTGTACAAGTTTGTACAAGGTTGTACAAATGTGTACAAGGGTGTACAAAAGTGTACAAGGGTGCACAAGTTTGTACAAGGGTGTACAAGTGTGTACAAGGGTGTACAGGTTTGTACAAGGTTGTACAAGTGTTTACAAGGTTGTACAAGTGTGTACAAGGTTGCACAAGTGTGTACAAGAGTGTACAATCGTGTACAAGCTTGTACAAGTGTGTACAAGGGTGTACAGGTTTGTACAAGGTTGTACAAGTGTGTACAAGGTTTTACAATTGTGTACAAGGTTGTACAAGTGTGTACAAGGTTGTACAAGTGTGTACAAGTTTGTACAAGTGTGTACAAGCTTGTACAAGTGTGTACAAGGTTTTACAAGTGTGTACATGGTTTTTCAAGTGTGTACATGTTTGTACAAGTGTGTTTAAGTTTGTACAAGGTTGTACAAATGTGTACAAGGGTGTACAAAAGTGTACAAGGGTGCACAAGTTTGTACAAGGGTGTACAAGTGTGTACAAGCTTGTACAAGTGTGTACAAGGGTGTACAGGTTTGTACAAGGTTGTACAAATGTGTACAAGGATGTACAAGTATGTACAAGAATGTACAATTTTGTACAAGTGTGTACAAGTTTGTAAAAGGTTGTACAAGTGTGTACAAGGGTGAACAAGTGTGTACAAGGTTGTACAAGTGTGTACAAGCTTGTACAAGTGTGTACAAGGGTGTACAAGTGTGTACAAGGTTGTACAAGTTTTTACAAGGTTGTACAAGTGTGTACAAGGTTGTACAAGTGTGTACAAGGTTGTACAAGTGTGTACAAGGTTGTACAAGTGTGTACAAGGTTGTATAAGTGTGTACAAGGTTGAAAAAGTGTGTACAAGGTTGTACAAGTGTGTACAAGGTTGTACAAGTGTGTACAAGGTTGTACAAGTGTGTACAAAGGTGTACAAGTGTGTACAAGGTTGTACAAGTGTGTACAAGGTTGTACAAGTGTGTACAAGGTTGTACAAGTGTGTACAAGGTTGTACAAGGTTGTACAATTGTGTACAAGGTTGTACATGTGTGTACAAGGTTGTACAAGTGTGTACAAGGTTGTACAAGTGTGTACAAGGGTGTACAAGTTTGTACAAGTGTGTACAAGTTTGTACAATTGTGTACAAGTTTGTACAAGGTTGTACAAATGTATACAAGGGTGTACAAAAGTGTACAAGGGTGCACAAGTTTGTACAAGGGTGTACAAGTGTGTACAAGCTTGTACAAGTGTGTACAAGCTTGTACAAGTGTGTACAAGGGTGTACAGGTTTGTACAAGGTTGTACAAGTGTTTACAAGGGTGTACAAGTATGTACAAGAATGTACAAGTTTGTACAAGTGTGTACAAGTTTGTAAAAGGTTGTACAAGTGTGTACAAGGGTGTACAAGTGTGTACAAGGGTGCACAAGTGTGTACAAGCTTGTACAAGTGTGTACAAGGGTGTACAGGTTTGTACAAGGTTGTACAAGTGTGTACAAGGATGTACAAGTATGTACAAGAATATACAATTTTGTACAAGTGTGTACAAGTTTGTAAAAGGTTGTACAAGTGTGTGCAAGGGTGTACAAGTGTGTACAAGGTTGTACAAGTGTGTACAAGCTTGTACAAGTGTGTACAAGGGTGTACAAGTGTGTACAAGCTTGTACAAGTGTGTACAAGGGTGTACAAGTGTGTACAAGGTTGTACAAGTTTTTACAAGGTTGTACAAGTGTGTACAAGGTTGTACAAGTGTGTACAAGGTTGTACAAGTGTGTACAAGGTTGTACAAGTGTGTACAAGGTTGTACAAGTGTGTACAAGGTTGTATAAGTGTGTACAAGGTTGAAAAAGTGTATACAAGGTTGTACAAGGTTGTACAAGTGTGGACAAGGTTGTACAAGTGTGTACAAAGGTGTACAATTGTGTACATGGTTGTACAAGTGTGTACAAGGTTGTACAAGTGTGTACAAGGTTGTACAAGTGTGTACAAGGTTGTACAAGGTTGTACAATTGTGTACAAGGTTGTACAAGTGTGTACAAGGTTGTACAAGTGTGTACAAGGTTGTACAAGTGTGTACAAGGTTGTACAAGTGAGTACAAGAGTGTACAAGTTTGTACAAGTGTGTACAAGTTTGTACAAGTGTGTACAAGTTTGTACAAGGTTGTACAAATGTATACAAGGGTGTACAAAAGTGTACAAGGGTGCACAAGTTTGTACAAGGGTGTACAAGTGTGTACAAGCTTGTACAAGTGTGTACAAGCTTGTACAAGTGTGTACAAGGGTGTACAGGTTTGTACAAGGTTGTACAAGTGTTTACAAGGGTGTACAAGTATGTACAAGAATGTACAAGTTTGTACAAGTGTGTACAAGTGTGTACAAGGTTGTACAAGTGTGTACAAGGTTGTACAAGTGTGTACAAGGTTGTACAAGTGTGTACAAGGTTGTACAAGTGTGTACAAAGGTGTACAAGTGTGTACAAGGTTGTACAAGTGTGTACAAGGTTGAACAAGTGTGTACAAGGTTGTACAAGGTTGTACAATTGTGTACAAGGTTGTACAAGTGTGTACAAGGTTGTACAAGTGTGTACAAGGGTGTACAAGTTTGTACAAGTGTGTACAAGTTTGTACAAGTGTGTACAAGTTTGTACAAGTGTGTACAAGTTTGTACAAGGTTGTACAAATGTATACAAGGGTGTACAAAAGTGTACAAGGGTGCACAAGTTTGTACAAGGGTGTACAAGTGTGTACAAGCTTGTACAAGTGTGTACAAGCTTGTACAAGTGTGTACAAGGGTGTACAGGTTTGTACAAGGTTGTACAAGTGTTTACAAGGGTGTACAAGTATGTACAAGAATGTACAAGTTTGTACAAGTGTGTACAAGTTTGTAAAAGGTTGTACAAGTGTGTACAAGGGTGTACAAGTGTGTACAAGGGTGCATAAGTGTTTACAAGCTTGTACAAGTGTGTACAAGGGTGTACAGGTTTGTACAAGGTTGTACAAGTGTGTACAAGGATGTACAAGTATGTACAAGAATGTACAATTTTGTACAAGTGTGTACAAGTTTGTAAAAGGTTGTACAAGTGTGTACAAGGGTGTACAAGTGTGTACAAGGTTGTACAAGTGTGTACAAGCTTGTACAAGTGTGTACAAGGGTGTACAAGTGTGTACAAGCTTGTACAAGTGTGTACAAGGGTGTACAAGTGTGTACAAGGTTGTACAAGTTTTTACAAGGTTGTACAAGTGTGTACAAGGTTGTACAAGTGTGTACAAGGTTGTACAAGTGTGTACAAGGTTGTACAAGTGTGTACAAGGTTGTACAAGTGTGTACAAGGTTGTATAAGTGTGTACAAGGTTGAAAAAGTGTGTACAAGGTTGTACAAGTGTGTACAAGGTTGTACAAGTGTGGACAAGGTTGTACAAGTGTGTACAATGCTGTACAATTGTGTACAAGGTTGTACAAGTGTGTACAAGGTTGTACAAGTGTGTACAAGGTTGTACAAGTGTGTACAAGGTTGTACAAGGTTGTACAATTGTGTACAAGGTTGTACAAGTGTGTACAAGGTTGTACAAGTGTGTACAAGGTTGTACAAGTGTGTACAAGGTTGTACAAGTGAGTACAAGGGTGTACAAGTTTGTACAAGTGTGTACAAGTTTGTACAAGTGTGTACAAGTTTGTACAAGGTCGTACAAATGTATACAAGGGTGTACAAAAGTGTACAAGGGTGCACAAGTTTGTACAAGGGTGTACAAGTGTGTACAAGCTTGTACAAGTGTGTACAAGGTTGTACAAGTGTTTACAAGGGTGTACAAGTATGTACAAGAATGTACAAGTTTGTACAAGTGTGTACAAGTGTGTACAAGGTTGTACAAGTGTGTACAAGGTTGTACAAGTGTGTACAAGGTTGTACAAGTGTGTACAAGGTTGTACAAGTGTGTACAAAGGTGTACAAGTGTGTACAAGGTTGTACAAGTGTGTACAAGGTTGAACAAGTGTGTACAAGGTTGTACAAGGTTGTACAATTGTGTACAAGGTTGTACAAGTGTGGACAAGGTTGTACAAGTGTGTACAAGGGTGTACAAGTTTGTACAAGTGTTTACAAGTTTGTACAAGTGTGTACAAGTTTGTACAAGGTTGTACAAATGTTTACAAGGGTGTACAAAAGTGTACAAGGATGCACAAGTTTGTACAAGGGTGTACAAGTGTGTACAAGCTTGTACAAGTGTGTACAAGGGTGTACAGGTTTGTACAAGGTTGTACAAGTGTTTACAAGGGTGTACAAGTATGTACAAGAATGTAAAAGTTTGTACAAGTGTGTACAAGTTTGTAAAAGGTTGTACAAGTGTGTACAAGGGTGTACAAGTGTGTACAAGTGTGTACAAGGGTGCACAAGTGTGTACAAGGGTGTACAATCGTGTACAATCTTGTACAAGTGTGTACAAGGGTGTACAGGTTTGTACAAGGTTGTACAAGTGTGTACAAGGTTGTACAAGTGTGTACAAGGGTGTACAAGTTTGTACAAGTGTGTACAAGTTTGTACAATTGTGTACAAGTTTGTACAAGGTTGTACAAATGTATACAAGGGTGTACAAAAGTAAACAAGGGTGCACAAGTTTGTACAAGGGTGTACAAGTGTGTACAAGCTTGTACAAGTGTGTACAAGCTTGTACAAGTGTGTACAAGGGTGTACAGGTTTGTACAAGTTTGTACAAGTGTTTACAAGGGTGTACAAGTATGTACAAGAATGTACAAGTTTGTACAATTGTGTACAAGTTTGTAAAAGGTTGTACAAGTGTGTACAAGGGTGTACAAGTGTGTACAAGGGTGCACAAGTGTGTACAAGGGTGTACAATCGTGTACAAGCTTGTACAAGTGTGTTTAAGGGTGTACAGGTTTGTACAAGGTTGTACAAGTGTGTACAAGGGTGTACAAATGTGTACAAGGATGTAAAAGTTTGTACAAGTGTGTACAAGTTTGTACAAGGTTGTACAAGTAAGTACAAGTTTGTACAAGGGTGCACAAGTGTGTACAAGGTTGTACAAGTGTGTACAAGCTTGTACAAGTGTGTACAAGGTTGTACAAGTGTGTACAAGGTTGTACAAGTGTGTACAAGGTTGTACAAGTGTGTACAAGGTTGTACAAGTGTGTACAAGGTTGTACAAGTGTGTACAAGGTTGTACAAGTGTGTACATGGTTGTACAAGTGTGTACAAGGTTGTACAAGTGTGTACAAGGTTGTACAAGTGTGTACAAGGGTGCACAAGTGTGTACAAGGGTGTACAATCGTGTACAAGCTTGTACAAGTTTTTACAAGGTTGTACAAGTGTGTACAAGGTTGTACAAGTGTGTACAAGGTTGTACAAGTGTGTACAAGGTTGTACAAGTGTGTACAAGGTTGTACAAGTGTGTACAAGGTTGTATAAGTGTGTACAAAGGTGTACAAGTGTGTACAAGGTTGTACAAGTGTGTACAAGGTTGTACAAGTGTGTACATGGTTGTACAAAGTTGTACAATTGTGTACAAGGTTGTACAAGTGTGTACAAGGTTGTACAATGTGTACAAGGGTGTACAAGTTTGTACAAGTGTGTACAAGTTTGTACAAGTGTGTACAAGTTTGTACAAGGTTGTACAAATGTATACAAGGGTGTACAAAAGTGTACAAGGGTGCACAAGTTTGTACAAGGGTGTACAAGTGTGTACAAGCTTGTACAAGTGTGTACAAGCTTGTACAAGTGTGTACAAGGGTGTACAGGTTTGTACAAGGTTGTACAAGTGTTTACAAGGGTGTACAAAAGAATGTACAAGTTTGTACAAGTGTGTACAAGTTTGTAAAAGGTTGTACAAGTGTGTACAAGGTTGTACAAGTGTGTACAAGGTTGTACCATAGTGTACAAGGTTGTACAAGTGTGTACAAAGGTGTACAAGTGTGTACAAGGTTGTACAAGTGTGTACAAAGTTGTACAAGTGTGTACATGGTTGTACAAGGTTTTACAATTGTGTACAAGGTTGTACAAGTGTGTACAAGGTTGTACAAGTGTGTACAAGGGTGTACAAGTTTGTACAAGTGTGTACAAGTTTGTACAAGTGTGTACAAGTTTGTACAAGGTTGTACAAATGTACACAAGGGTGTACAAAAGTGTACAAGGGTGCACAAGTTTGTACAAGGTTGTACAAGTGTGTACAAGTTTGTACAAGGTTGTACAAGTGTGTACAAGTTTGTACAAGGTTGTACAAACGTGTACAATTGTGTACAAGGTTGTACAAGTGTGTACAAGGTTGTACAAGTGTGTACAAGGTTGTACAAGTGTGTACAAGGTTGTACAAGTGTGTACAAGGTTGTACAAGTGTGTACAAGGTTGTACAAGTGTGTACAAGGTTGTACAAGTGTGTACAAGGTTGTACAAGTGTGTACAAGGTTGTACAAGTGTGTACAAGGGTGCACAAGTGTGTACAAGGGTGTACAGTCGTGTACAAGCTTATACAAGTGTGTACAAGGGTGTACAAGTGTGTACAAGCTTGTACAAGTGTGTACAAGGGTGTACAAGTGTGTACAAGGTTGTACAAGTTTTTACAAGGTTGTACAAGTGTGTACAAGGTTGTACAAGTGTGTACAAGGTTGTACAAGTGTGTACAAGGTTGTACAAGTGTGTACAAGGTTGTATAAGTGTGTACAAGGTTGAAAAAGTGTGTACAAGGTTGTACAAGTGTGTACAAGGTTGTACAAGTGTGGACAAGGTTGTACAAGTGTGTACAAAGGTGTAAAATTGTGTACAAGGTTGTACAAGTGTGTACAATGTTGTACAAGTGTGTACAAGGTTGTACAAGTGTGTACAAGGTTGTACAAGGTTGTACAATTGTGTACAAGGTTGTACAAGTGTGTACAATGTTGTACAAGTGTGTACAAGGTTGTACAAGTGTGTACAAGGTTGTACAAGTGAGTACAAGAGTGTACAAGTTTGTACAAGTGTGTACAAGTTTGTACAAGTGTGTACAAGTTTGTACAAGGTTGTACAAATGTATACAAGGGTGTACAAAAGTGTACAAGGGTGCACAAGTTTGTACAAGGGTGTACAAGTGTGTACAAGCTTGTACAAGTGTGTACAAGCTTGTACAAGTGTGTACAAGGGTGTACAGGTTTGTACAAGGTTGTACAAGTGTTTACAAGGGTGTACAAGTATGTACAAGAATGTACAAGTTTGTACAAGTGTGTACAAGTGTGTACAAGGTTGTACAAGTGTGTACAAGGTTGTACAAGTGTGTACAAGGATGTACAAGTATGTACAAGAATGTACAATTTTGTACAAGTGTGTACAAGTTTGTAAAAGGTTGTACAAGTGTGTACAAGGGTGTACAAGTGTGTACAAGGTTGTACAAGTGTGTACAAGCTTGTACAAGTGTGTACAAGGGTGTACAAGTGTGTACAAGCTTGTACAAGTGTGTACAAGGGTGTACAAGTGTGTACAAGGTTGTACAAGTTTTTACAAGGTTGTACAAGTGTGTACAAGGTTGTACAAGTGTGTACAAGGTTGTACAAGTGTGTACAAGGTTGTACAAGTGTGTACAAGGTTGTACAAGTGTGTACAAGGTTGTATAAGTGTGTACAAGGTTGAAAAAGTGTGTACAAGGTTGTACAAGTGTGTACAAGGTTGTACAAGTGTGGACAAGGTTGTACAAGTGTGTACAAGGTTGTACAAGTGTGTACAAGGTTGTACAAGTGTGTACAAGGTTGTACAAGTGAGTACAAGGGTGTACAAGTTTGTACAAGTGTGTACAAGTTTGTACAAGTGTGTACAAGTTTGTACAAGGTTGTACAAATGTATACAAGGGTGTACAAAAGTGTACAAGGGTGCACAAGTTTGTACAAGGGTGTACAAGTGTGTACAAGCTTGTACAAGTGTGTACAAGGTTGTACAAGTGTTTACAAGGGTGTACAAGTATGTACAAGAATGTACAAGTTTGTACAAGTGTGTACAAGTGTGTACAAGGTTGTACAAGTGTGTACAAGGTTGTACAAGTGTGTACAAGGTTGTACAAGTGTGTACAAGGTTGTACAAGTGTGTACAAAGGTGTACAAGTGTGTACAAGGTTGTACAAGTGTGTACAAGGTTGAACAAGTGTGTACAAGGTTGTACAAGGTTGTACAATTGTGTACAAGGTTGTACAAGTGTGGACAAGGTTGTACAAGTGTGTACAAGGGTGTACAAGTTTGTACAAGTGTTTACAAGTTTGTACAAGTGTGTACAAGTTTGTACAAGGTTGTACAAATGTATACAAGGGTGTACAAAAGTGTACAAGGGTGCACAAGTTTGTACAAGGGTGTACAAGTGTGTACAAGCTTGTACAAGTGTGTACAAGGGTGTACAGGTTTGTACAAGGTTGTACAAGTGTTTACAAGGGTGTACAAGTATGTACAAGAATGTAAAAGTTTGTACAAGTGTGTACAAGTTTGTAAAAGGTTGTACAAGTGTGTACAAGGGTGTACAAGTGTGTACAAGTGTGTACAAGGGTGCACAAGTGTGTACAAGGGTGTACAATCGTGTACAATCTTGTACAAGTGTGTACAAGGGTGTACAGGTTTGTACAAGGTTGTACAAGTGTGTACAAGGTTGTACAAGTGTGTACAAGGGTGTACAAGTTTGTACAAGTGTGTACAAGTTTGTACAATTGTGTACAAGTTTGTACAAGGTTGTACAAATGTATACAAGGGTGTACAAAAGTAAACAAGGGTGCACAAGTTTGTACAAGGGTGTACAAGTGTGTACAAGCTTGTACAAGTGTGTACAAGCTTGTACAAGTGTGTACAAGGGTGTACAGGTTTGTACAAGTTTGTACAAGTGTTTACAAGGGTGTACAAGTATGTACAAGAATGTACAAGTTTGTACAATTGTGTACAAGTTTGTAAAAGGTTGTACAAGTGTGTACAAGGGTGTACAAGTGTGTACAAGGGTGCACAAGTGTGTACAAGGGTGTACAATCGTGTACAAGCTTGTACAAGTGTGTTTAAGGGTGTACAGGTTTGTACAAGGTTGTACAAGTGTGTACAAGGGTGTACAAATGTGTACAAGGATGTAAAAGTTTGTACAAGTGTGTACAAGTTTGTACAAGGTTGTACAAGTAACAACAAGTTTGTACAAGGGTGCACAAGTGTGTACAAGGTTGTACAAGTGTGTACAAGCTTGTACAAGTGTGTACAAGGTTGTACAAGTGTGTACAAGGTTGTACAAGTGTGTACAAGGTTGTACAAGTGTGTACAAGGTTGTACAAGTGTGTACAAGGTTGTACAAGTGTGTACAAGGTTGTACAAGTGAGTACATGGTTGTACAAGTGTGTACAAGGTTGTACAAGTGTTTACAAGGTTGTACAAGTGTGTACAAGGGTGCACAAGTGTGTACAAGGGTGTACAATCGTGTACAAGCTTGTACAAGTTTTTACAAGGTTGTACAAGTGTGTACAAGGTTGTACAAGTGTGTACAAGGTTGTACAAGTGTGTACAAGGTTGTACAAGTGTGTACAAGGTTGTACAAGTGTGTACAAGGTTGTATAAGTGTGTACAAAGGTGTACAAGTGTGTACAAGGTTGTACAAGTGTGTACAAGGTTGTACAAGTGTGTACATGGTTGTACAAAGTTGTACAATTGTGTACAAGGTTGTACAAGTGTGTACAAGGTTGTACAATGTGTACAAGGGTGTACAAGTTTGTACAAGTGTGTACAAGTTTGTACAAGTGTGTACAAGTTTGTACAAGGTTGTACAAATGTATACAAGGGTGTACAAAAGTGTACAAGGGTGCACAAGTTTGTACAAGGGTGTACAAGTGTGTACAAGCTTGTACAAGTGTGTACAAGCTTGTACAAGTGTGTACAAGGGTGTACAGGTTTGTACAAGGTTGTACAAGTGTTTACAAGGGTGTACAAAAGAATGTACAAGTTTGTACAAGTGTGTACAAGTTTGTAAAAGGTTGTACAAGTGTGTACAAGGTTGTACAAGTGTGTACAAGGTTGTACAAGTGTGTACAAAGTTGTACAAGTGTGTACATGGTTGTACAAGGTTTTACAATTGTGTACAAGGTTGTACAAGTGTGTACAAGGTTGTACAAGTGTGTACAAGGGTGTACAAGTTTGTACAAGTGTGTACAAGTTTGTACAAGTGTGTACAAGTTTGTACAAGGTTGTACAAGTGTGTACAAAGTTGTACAAGTGTGTACATGGTTGTACAAGGTTTTACAATTGTGTACAAGGTTGTACAAGTGTGTACAAGGTTGTACAAGTGTGTACAAGGGTGTACAAGTTTGTACAAGTGTGTACAAGTTTGTACAAGTGTGTACAAGTTTGTACAAGGTTGTACAAATGTACACAAGGGTGTACAAAAGTGTACAAGGGTGCACAAGTTTGTACAAGGTTGTACAAGTGTGTACAAGTTTGTACAAGGTTGTACAAGTGTGTACAAGTTTGTACAAGGTTGTACAAACGTGTACAATTGTGTACAAGGTTGTACAAGTGTGTACAAGGTTGTACAAGTGTGTACAAGGTTGTACAAGTGTGTACAAGGTTGTACAAGTGTGTACAAGGTTGTACAAGTGTGTACAAGGTTGTACAAGTGTGTACAAGGTTGTACAAGTGTGTACAAGGTTGTACAAGTGTGTACAAGGGTGCACAAGAGTGTACAAGGGTGTACAGTCGTGTACAAGCTTGTACAAGTGTGTACAAGGGTGTACAAGTGTGTACAAGCTTGTACAAGTGTGTACAAGGGTGTACAAGTGTGTACAAGGTTGTACAAGTTTTTACAAGGTTGTACAAGTGTGTACAAGGTTGTACAAGTGTGTACAAGGTTGTACAAGTGTGTACAAGGTTGTACAAGTGTGTACAAGGTTGTATAAGTGTGTACAAGGTTGAAAAAGTGTGTACAAGGTTGTACAAGTGTGTACAAGGTTGTACAAGTGTGGACAAGGTTGTACAAGTGTGTACAAAGGTGTACAATTGTGTACAAGGTTGTACAAGTGTGTACAAGGTTGTACAAGTGTGTACAAGGTTGTACAAGTGTGTACAAGGTTGTACAAGGTTGTACAATTGTGTACAAGGTTGTACAAGTGTGTACAATGTTGTACAAGTGTGTACAAGGTTGTACAAGTGTGTACAAGGTTGTACAAGTGAGTACAAGAGTGTACAAGTTTGTACAAGTGTGTACAAGTTTGTACAAGTGTGTACAAGTTTGTACAAGGTTGTACAAATGTATACAAGGGTGTACAAAAGTGTACAAGGGTGCACAAGTTTGTACAAGGGTGTACAAGTGTGTACAAGCTTGTACAAGTGTGTACAAGCTTGTACAAGTGTGTACAAGGGTGTACAGGTTTGTACAAGGTTGTACAAGTGTTTACAAGGGTGTACAAGTATGTACAAGAATGTACAAGTTTGTACAAGTGTGTACAAGTGTGTACAAGGTTGTACAAGTGTGTACAAGGTTGTACAAGTGTGTACAAGGTTGTACAAGTGTGTACAAGGTTGTACAAGTGTGTACAAAGGTGTACAAGTGTGTACAAGGTTGTACAAGTGTGTACAAGGTTGAACAAGTGTGTACAAGGTTGTACAAGGTTGTACAATTGTGTACAAGGTTGTACAAGTGTGTACAAGGTTGTACAAGTGTGTACAAGGGTGTACAAGTTTGTACAAGTGTGTACAAGTTTGTATAAGTGTGTACAAGTTTGTACAAGGTTGTACAAATGTATACAAGGGTGTACAAAAGTGTACAAGGGTGCACAAGTTTGTACAAGGGTGTACAAGTGTGTACAAGCTTGTACAAGTGTGTACAAGCTTGTACAAGTGTGTACAAGGGTGTACAGGTTTGTACAAGGTTGTACAAGTGTTTACAAGGGTGTACAAGTATGTACAAGAATGTACAAGTTTGTACAAGTATGTACAAGTTTGTAAAAGGTTGTACAAGTGTGTACAAGGGTGTACAAGTGTGTACAAGGGTGCACAAGTGTTTACAAGCTTGTACAAGTGTGTACAAGCTTGTACAAGTGTGTACAAGCTTGTACAAGGGTTTACAGGTTTGTACAAGGTTGTACAAGTGTGTACAAGGGTGTACAAGTATGTACAAGAATGTACAAGTTTGTACAAGTGTGTACAAGGGTGTACAAGTATGTACAAGAATGTACAAGTTTGTACAAGTGTGTACAAGGATGTACAAATGTGTACAAGGATGTAAAAGTTTGTACAAGTGTGCACAAGTTTGTACAAGGTTGTACAAGGTTGTACAAGTGTGTACAAGGTTGTACAAGTGTGTACAAGGTTGTACAAGTGTGTACAAGGTTGTACAAGTGTGTACAAGGTTGTACAAGTGTGTACAAGGTTGTACAAGTGTGTACAAGGGTGCACAAGTGTGTACAAGGGTGTACAATCGTGTACAAGCTTGTACAATCGTGTACATGCTTGTTTCAAGTTTGTACAAGGGTTTACAGGTTTGTACAAGGTTGTACAAGTGTGTACAAGGGTGTACAAGTATGTACAAGAATGTACAAGTTTGTAC
Source organism: Macrosteles quadrilineatus (assembly GCF_028750875.1). Lineage (NCBI taxonomy): Eukaryota > Metazoa > Arthropoda > Insecta > Hemiptera > Cicadellidae > Macrosteles > Macrosteles quadrilineatus. Next base: position 24,885 of record NW_026543019.1, on the reverse strand, counting down.
AAGTGTGTACAAGGGTGTACAAATGTGTACAAGGATGTAAAAGTTTGTACAAGTGTGTACAAGTTTGTACAAGGTTGTACAAGGTTGTACAAGTGTGTACAAGGTTGTACAAGTGTGTACAAGGTTGTACAAGTGTGTACAAGTTTGTACAAGTGTGTACAAGTTTGTACAACGTTGTACAAATGTGTACAAAGGTGTACAAGTGTGTACAAGGTTGTACAAGTGTGTACAAGGTTGTACAAGTGTGTACATGGTTGTACAAAGTTGTACAATTGTGTACAAGGTTGTACAAGTGTGTACAAGGTTGTACAATGTGTACAAGGGTGTACAAGTTTGTACAAGTGTGTACAAGTTTGTACAAGTGTGTACAAGTTTGTACAAGGTTGTACAAATGTATACAAGGGTGTACAAAAGTGTACAAGGGTGCACAAGTTTGTACAAGGGTGTACAAGTGTGTACAAGCTTGTACAAGTGTGTACAAGCTTGTACAAGTGTGTACAAGGGTGTACAGGTTTGTACAAGGTTGTACAAGTGTTTACAAGGGTGTACAAAAGAATGTACAAGTTTGTACAAGTGTGTACAAGTTTGTAAAAGGTTGTACAAGTGTGTACAAGGTTGTACAAGTGTGTACAAGGTTGTACAAGTGTGTACAAAGTTGTACAAGTGTGTACATGGTTGTACAAGGTTTTACAATTGTGTACAAGGTTGTACAAGTGTGTACAAGGTTGTACAAGTGTGTACAAGGGTGTACAAGTTTGTACAAGTGTGTACAAGTTTGTACAAGTGTGTACAAGTTTGTACAAGGTTGTACAAGTGTGTACAAAGTTGTACAAGTGTGTACATGGTTGTACAAGGTTTTACAATTGTGTACAAGGTTGTACAAGTGTGTACAAGGTTGTACAAGTGTGTACAAGGGTGTACAAGTTTGTACAAGTGTGTACAAGTTTGTACAAGTGTGTACAAGTTTGTACAAGGTTGTACAAATGTACACAAGGGTGTACAAAAGTGTACAAGGGTGCACAAGTTTGTACAAGGTTGTACAAGTGTGTACAAGTTTGTACAAGGTTGTACAAGTGTGTACAAGTTTGTACAAGGTTGTACAAACGTGTACAATTGTGTACAAGGTTGTACAAGTGTGTACAAGGTTGTACAAGTGTGTACAAGGTTGTACAAGTGTGTACAAGGTTGTACAAGTGTGTACAAGGTTGTACAAGTGTGTACAAGGTTGTACAAGTGTGTACAAGGTTGTACAAGTGTGTACAAGGTTGTACAAGTGTGTACAAGGGTGCACAAGAGTGTACAAGGGTGTACAGTCGTGTACAAGCTTGTACAAGTGTGTACAAGGGTGTACAAGTGTGTACAAGCTTGTACAAGTGTGTACAAGGGTGTACAAGTGTGTACAAGGTTGTACAAGTTTTTACAAGGTTGTACAAGTGTGTACAAGGTTGTACAAGTGTGTACAAGGTTGTACAAGTGTGTACAAGGTTGTACAAGTGTGTACAAGGTTGTATAAGTGTGTACAAGGTTGAAAAAGTGTGTACAAGGTTGTACAAGTGTGTACAAGGTTGTACAAGTGTGGACAAGATTGTACAAGTGTGTACAAAGGTGTACAATTGTGTACAAGGTTGTACAAGTGTGTACAAGGTTGTACAAGTGTGTACAAGGTTGTACAAGTGTGTACAAGGTTGTACAAGGTTGTACAATTGTGTACAAGGTTGTACAAGTGTGTACAATGTTGTACAAGTGTGTACAAGGTTGTACAAGTGTGTACAAGGTTGTACAAGTGAGTACAAGAGTGTACAAGTTTGTACAAGTGTGTACAAGTTTGTACAAGTGTGTACAAGTTTGTACAAGGTTGTACAAATGTATACAAGGGTGTACAAAAGTGTACAAGGGTGCACAAGTTTGTACAAGGGTGTACAAGTGTGTACAAGCTTGTACAAGTGTGTACAAGCTTGTACAAGTGTGTACAAGGGTGTACAGGTTTGTACAAGGTTGTACAAGTGTTTACAAGGGTGTACAAGTATGTACAAGAATGTACAAGTTTGTACAAGTGTGTACAAGTGTGTACAAGGTTGTACAAGTGTGTACAAGGTTGTACAAGTGTGTACAAGGTTGTACAAGTGTGTACAAGGTTGTACAAGTGTGTACAAAGGTGTACAAGTGTGTACAAGGTTGTACAAGTGTGTACAAGGTTGAACAAGTGTGTACAAGGTTGTACAAGGTTGTACAATTGTGTACAAGGTTGTACAAGTGTGTACAAGGTTGTACAAGTGTGTACAAGGGTGTACAAGTTTGTACAAGTGTGTACAAGTTTGTATAAGTGTGTACAAGTTTGTACAAGGTTGTACAAATGTATACAAGGGTGTACAAAAGTGTACAAGGGTGCACAAGTTTGTACAAGGGTGTACAAGTGTGTACAAGCTTGTACAAGTGTGTACAAGCTTGTACAAGTGTGTACAAGGGTGTACAGGTTTGTACAAGGTTGTACAAGTGTTTACAAGGGTGTACAAGTATGTACAAGAATGTACAAGTTTGTACAAGTATGTACAAGTTTGTAAAAGGTTGTACAAGTGTGTACAAGGGTGTACAAGTGTGTACAAGGGTGCACAAGTGTTTACAAGCTTGTACAAGTGTGTACAAGCTTGTACAAGTGTGTACAAGCTTGTACAAGGGTTTACAGGTTTGTACAAGGTTGTACAAGTGTGTACAAGGGTGTACAAGTATGTACAAGAATGTACAAGTTTGTACAAGTGTGTACAAGGGTGTACAAGTATGTACAAGAATGTACAAGTTTGTACAAGTGTGTACAAGGATGTACAAATGTGTACAAGGATGTAAAAGTTTGTACAAGTGTGCACAAGTTTGTACAAGGTTGTACAAGGTTGTACAAGTGTGTACAAGGTTGTACAAGTGTGTACAAGGTTGTACAAGTGTGTACAAGGTTGTACAAGTGTGTACAAGGTTGTACAAGTGTGTACAAGGTTGTACAAGTGTGTACAAGGGTGCACAAGTGTGTACAAGGGTGTACAATCGTGTACAAGCTTGTACAATCGTGTACATGCTTGTTTCAAGTTTGTACAAGGGTTTACAGGTTTGTACAAGGTTGTACAAGTGTGTACAAGGGTGTACAAGTATGTACAAGAATGTACAAGTTTGTACAAGTGTGTACAAGGGTGTACAAATGTGTACAAGGATGTAAAAGTTTGTACAAGTGTGTACAAGTTTGTACAAGGTTGTACAAGGTTGTACAAGTGTGTACAAGGTTGTACAAGTGTGTACAAGGTTGTACAAGTGTGTACAAGTTTGTACAAGTGTGTACAAGTTTGTACAACGTTGTACAAATGTGTACAAGGGTGTACAAAAGTGTACAAGGGTGCACAAGTTTGTACAAGGGTGTACAAGTAACAACAAGTTTGTACAAGGGTTCACAAGTGTGTACAAGGTTGTACAAGTGTGTACAAGCTTGTACAAGTGTGTACAAGGTTGTACAAGTGTGTACAAGGTTGTACAAGTGTGTACAAGGTTGTACAAGTGTGTACAAGGTTGTACAAGTGTGTACAAGGTTGTACAAGTGTGTACAAGGTTGTACAAGTGAGTACATGGTTGTACAAGTGTGTACAAGGTTGTACAAGTGTGTACAAGGTTGTACAAGTGTGTACAAGGGTGCACAAGTGTGTACAAGGGTGTACAATCGTGTACAAGCTTGTACAAGTTTTTACAAGGTTGTACAAGTGTGTACAAGGTTGTACAAGTGTGTACAAGGTTGTACAAGTGTGTACAAGGTTGTACAAGTGTGTACAAGGTTGTACAAGTGTGTACAAGGTTGTATAAGTGTGTACAAAGGTGTACAAGTGTGTACAAGGTTGTACAAGTGTGTACAAGGTTGTACAAGTGTGTACATGGTTGAACAAAGTTGTACAATTGTGTACAAGGTTGTACAAGTGTGTACAAGGTTGTACAATGTGTACAAGGGTGTACAAGTTTGTACAAGTGTGTACAAGTTTGTACAAGTGTGTACAAGTTTGTACAAGGTTGTACAAATGTATACAAGGGTGTACAAAAGTGTACAAGGGTGCACAAGTTTGTACAAGGGTGTACAAGTGTGTACAAGCTTGTACAAGTGTTTACAAGCTTGTACAAGTGTGTACAAGGGTGTACAGGTTTGTACAAGGTTGTACAAGTGTTTACAAGGGTGTACAAAAGAATGTACAAGTTTGTACAAGTGTGTACAAGTTTGTAAAAGGTTGTACAAGTGTGTACAAGGTTGTACAAGTGTGTACAAGGTTGTACAAGTGTGTACAAAGTTGTACAAGTGTGTACATGGTTGTACAAGGTTTTACAATTGTGTACAAGGTTGTACAAGTGTGTACAAGGTTGTACAAGTGTGTACAAGGGTGTACAAGTTTGTACAAGTGTGTACAAGTTTGTACAAGTGTGTACAAGTTTGTACAAGGTTGTACAAGTGTGTACAAAGTTGTACAAGTGTGTACATGGTTGTACAAGGTTTTACAATTGTGTACAAGGTTGTACAAGTGTGTACAAGGTTGTACAAGTGTGTACAAGGGTGTACAAGTTTGTACAAGTGTGTACAAGTTTGTACAAGTGTGTACAAGTTTGTACAAGGTTGTACAAATGTACACAAGGGTGTACAAAAGTGTACAAGGGTGCACAAGTTTGTACAAGGTTGTACAAGTGTGTACAAGTTTGTACAAGGTTGTACAAGTGTGTACAAGTTTGTACAAGGTTGTACAAACGTGTACAATTGTGTACAAGGTTGTACAAGTGTGTACAAGGTTGTACAAGTGTGTACAAGGTTGTACAAGTGTGTACAAGGTTGTACAAGTGTGTACAAGGTTGTACAAGTGTGTACAAGGTTGTACAAGTGTGTACAAGGTTGTACAAGTGTGTACAAGGTTGTACAAGTGTGTACAAGGGTGCACAAGTGTGTACAAGGGTGTACAGTCGTGTACAAGCTTGTACAAGTGTGTACAAGGGTGTACAAGTGTGTACAAGCTTGTACAAGTGTGTACAAGGGTGTACAAGTGTGTACAAGGTTGTACAAGTTTTTACAAGGTTGTACAAGTGTGTACAAGGTTGTACAAGTGTGTACAAGGTTGTACAAGTGTGTACAAGGTTGTACAAGTGTGTACAAGGTTGTATAAGTGTGTACAAGGTTGAAAAAGTGTGTACAAGGTTGTACAAGTGTGTACAAGGTTGTACAAGTGTGGACAAGGTTGTACAAGTGTGTACAAAGGTGTACAATTGTGTACAAGGTTGTACAAGTGTGTACAAGGTTGTACAAGTGTGTACAAGGTTGTACAAGTGTGTACAAGGTTGTACAATTGTGTACAAGGTTGTACAAGTGTGTACAATGTTGTACAAGTGTGTACAAGGTTGTACAAGTGTGTACAAGGTTGTACAAGTGAGTACAAGAGTGTACAAGTTTGTACAAGTGTGTACAAGTTTGTACAAGTGTGTACAAGTTTGTACAAGGTTGTACAAATGTATACAAGGGTGTACAAAAGTGTACAAGGGTGCACAAGTTTGTACAAGGGTGTACAAGTGTGTACAAGCTTGTACAAGTGTGTACAAGCTTGTACAAGTGTGTACAAGGGTGTACAGGTTTGTACAAGGTTGTACAAGTGTTTACAAGGGTGTACAAGTATGTACAAGAATGTACAAGTTTGTACAAGTGTGTACAAGTGTGTACAAGGTTGTACAAGTGTGTACAAGGTTGTACAAGTGTGTACAAGGTTGTACAAGTGTGTACAAGGTTGTACAAGGTTGTACAATTGTGTACAAGGTTGTACAAGTGTGTACAAGGTTGTACAAGTGTGTACAAGGGTGTACAAGTTTGTACAAGTGTGTACAAGTTTGTATAAGTGTGTACAAGTTTGTACAAGGTTGTACAAATGTATACAAGGGTGTACAAAAGTGTACAAGGGTGCACAAGTTTGTACAAGGGTGTACAAGTGTGTACAAGCTTGTACAAGTGTGTACAAGCTTGTACAAGTGTGTACAAGGGTGTACAGGTTTGTACAAGGTTGTACAAGTGTTTACAAGGGTGTACAAGTATGTACAAGAATGTACAAGTTTGTACAAGTGTGTACAAGTTTGTAAAAGGTTGTACAAGTGTGTACAAGGGTGTACAAGTGTGTACAAGGGTGCACAAGTGTTTACAAGCTTGTACAAGTGTGTACAAGCTTGTACAAGTGTGTACAACCTTGTACAAGGGTTTACAGGTTTGTACAAGGTTGTACAAGTGTGTACAAGGGTGTACAAGTATGTACAAGAATGTACAAGTTTGTACAAGTGTGTACAAGGGTGTACAAGTATGTACAAGAATGTACAAGTTTGTACAAGTGTGTACAAGGATGTACAAATGTGTACAAGGATGTAAAAGTTTGTACAAGTGTGTACAAGTTTGTACAAGGTTGTACAAGGTTGTACAAGTGTGTACAAGGTTGTACAAGTGTGTACAAGGTTGTACAAGTGTGTACAAGGTTGTACAAGTGTGTACAAGGTTGTACAAGTGTGTACAAGGTTGTACAAGTGTGTACAAGGGTGCACAAGTGTGTACAAGGGTGTACAATCGTGTACAAGCTTGTACAATCGTGTACATGCTTGTTTCAAGTTTGTACAAGGGTTTACAGGTTTGTACAAGGTTGTACAAGTGTGTACAAGGGTGTACAAGTATGTACAAGAATGTACAAGTTTGTACAAGTGTGTACAAGGGTGTACAAATGTGTACAAGGATGTAAAAGTTTGTACAAGTGTGTACAAGTGTGTACAAGTTTGTACAAGGTTGTACAAGGTTGTACAAGTGTGTACAAGGTTGTACAAGTGTGTACAAGGTTGTACAAGTGTGTACAAGTTTGTACAAGTGTGTACAAGTTTGTACAACGTTGTACAAATGTGTACAAGGGTGTACAAAAGTGTACAAGGGTGCACAAGTTTGTACAAGGGTGTACAAGTGTGTACAAGGGTGTACAGGTTTGTACAAGGTTGTACAAGTGTTTACAAGGTTGTACAAGTGTGTACAAGGTTGCACAAGTGTGTACAAGAGTGTACAATCGTGTACAAGCTTGTACAAGTGTGTACAAGGGTGTACAGGTTTGTACAAGGTTGTACAAGTGTGTACAAGGTTTTACAATTGTGTACAAGGTTGTACAAGTGTGTACAAGGTTGTACAAGTGTGTACAAGTTTGTACAAGTGTGTACAAGCTTGTACAAGTGTGTACAAGGTTTTACAAGTGTGTACATGGTTTTTCAAGTGTGTACATGTTTGTACAAGTGTGTTTAAGTTTGTACAAGGTTGTACAAATGTGTACAAGGGTGTACAAAAGTGTACAAGGGTGCACAAGTTTGTACAAGGGTGTACAAGTGTGTACAAGCTTGTACAAGTGTGTACAAGGGTGTACAGGTTTGTACAAGGTTGTACAAATGTGTACAAGGATGTACAAGTATGTACAAGAATGTACAATTTTGTACAAGTGTGTACAAGTTTGTAAAAGGTTGTACAAGTGTGTACAAGGGTGAACAAGTGTGTACAAGGTTGTACAAGTGTGTACAAGCTTGTACAAGTGTGTACAAGGGTGTACAAGTGTGTACAAGGTTGTACAAGTTTTTACAAGGTTGTACAAGTGTGTACAAGTTTGTACAAGGTTGTACAAACGTGTACAATTGTGTACAAGGTTGTACAAGTGTGTACAAGGTTGTACAAGTGTGTACAAGGTTGTACAAGTGTGTACAAGGTTGTACAAGTGTGTACAAGGTTGTACAAGTGTGTACAAGGTTGTACAAGTGTGTACAAGGTTGTACAAGTGTGTACAAGGTTGTACAAGTGTGTACAAGGTTGTACAAGTGTGTACAAGGGTGCACAAGAGTGTACAAGGGTGTACAGTCGTGTACAAGCTTGTACAAGTGTGTACAAGGGTGTACAAGTGTGTACAAGCTTGTACAAGTGTGTACAAGGGTGTACAAGTGTGTACAAGGTTGTACAAGTTTTTACAAGGTTGTACAAGTGTGTACAAGGTTGTACAAGTGTGTACAAGGTTGTACAAGTGTGTACAAGGTTGTACAAGTGTGTACAAGGTTGTATAAGTGTGTACAAGGTTGAAAAAGTGTGTACAAGGTTGTACAAGTGTGTACAAGGTTGTACAAGTGTGGACAAGGTTGTACAAGTGTGTACAAAGGTGTACAATTGTGTACAAGGTTGTACAAGTGTGTACAAGGTTTTACAAGTGTGTACAAGGTTGTACAAGTGTGTACAAGGTTGTACAAGGTTGTACAATTGTGTACAAGGTTGTACAAGTGTGTACAATGTTGTACAAGTGTGTACAAGGTTGTACAAGTGTGTACAAGGTTGTACAAGTGAGTACAAGAGTGTACAAGTTTGTACAAGTGTGTACAAGTTTGTACAAGTGTGTACAAGTTTGTACAAGGTTGTACAAATGTATACAAGGGTGTACAAAAGTGTACAAGGGTGCACAAGTTTGTACAAGGGTGTACAAGTGTGTACAAGCTTGTACAAGTGTGTACAAGCTTGTACAAGTGTGTACAAGGGTGTACAGGTTTGTACAAGGTTGTACAAGTGTTTACAAGGGTGTACAAGTATGTACAAGAATGTACAAGTTTGTACAAGTGTGTACAAGTGTGTACAAGGTTGTACAAGTGTGTACAAGGTTGTACAAGTGTGTACAAGGTTGTACAAGTGTGTACAAGGTTGTACAAGTGTGTACAAAGGTGTACAAGTGTGTACAAGGTTGTACAAGTGTGTACAAGGTTGAACAAGTGTGTACAAGGTTGTACAAGGTTGTACAATTGTGTACAAGGTTGTACAAGTGTGTACAAGGTTGTACAAGTGTGTACAAGGGTGTACAAGTTTGTACAAGTGTGTACAAGTTTGTATAAGTGTGTACAAGTTTGTACAAGGTTGTACAAATGTATACAAGGGTGTACAAAAGTGTACAAGGGTGCACAAGTTTGTACAAGGGTGTACAAGTGTGTACAAGCTTGTACAAGTGTGTACAAGCTTGTACAAGTGTGTACAAGGGTGTACAGGTTTGTACAAGGTTGTACAAGTGTTTACAAGGGTGTACAAGTATGTACAAGAATGTACAAGTTTGTACAAGTGTGTACAAGTTTGTAAAAGGTTGTACAAGTGTGTACAAGGGTGTACAAGTGTGTACAAGGGTGCACAAGTGTTTACAAGCTTGTACAAGTGTGTACAAGCTTGTACAAGTGTGTACAAGCTTGTACAAGGGTTTACAGGTTTGTACAAGGTTGTACAAGTGTGTACAAGGGTGTACAAGTATGTACAAGAATGTACAAGTTTGTACAAGTGTGTACAAGGGTGTACAAGTATGTACAAGAATGTACAAGTTTGTACAAGTGTGTACAAGGATGTACAAATGTGTACAAGGATGTAAAAGTTTGTACAAGTGTGTACAAGTTTGTACAAGGTTGTACAAGGTTGTACAAGTGTGTACAAGGTTGTACAAGTGTGTACAAGGTTGTACAAGTGTGTACAAGGTTGTACAAGTGTGTACAAGGTTGTACAAGTGTGTACAAGGTTGTACAAGTGTGTACAAGGGTGCACAAGTGTGTACAAGGGTGTACAATCGTGTACAAGCTTGTACAATCGTGTACATGCTTGTTTCAAGTTTGTACAAGGGTTTACAGGTTTGTACAAGGTTGTACAAGTGTGTACAAGGGTGTACAAGTATGTACAAGAATGTACAAGTTTGTACAAGTGTGTACAAGGGTGTACAAATGTGTACAAGGATGTAAAAGTTTGTACAAGTGTGTACAAGTTTGTACAAGGTTGTACAAGGTTGTACAAGTGTGTACAAGGTTGTACAAGTGTGTACAAGGTTGTACAAGTGTGTACAAGTTTGTACAAGTGTGTACAAGTTTGTACAACGTTGTACAAATGTGTACAAGGGTGTACAAAAGTGTACAAGGGTGCACAAGTTTGTACAAGGGTGTACAAGTAACAACAAGTTTGTACAAGGGTGCACAAGTGTGTACAAGGTTGTACAAGTGTGTACAAGCTTGTACAAGTGTGTACAAGGTTGTACAAGTGTGTACAAGGTTGTACAAGTGTGTACAAGGTTGTACAAGTGTGTACAAGGTTGTACAAGTGTGTACAAGGTTGTACAAGTGTGTACAAGGTTGTACAAGTGAGTACATGGTTGTACAAGTGTGTTCAAGGTTGTACAAGTGTGTACAAGGTTGTACAAGTGTGTACAAGGGTGCACAAGTGTGTACAAGGGTGTACAATCGTGTACAAGCTTGTACAAGTTTTTACAAGGTTGTACAAGTGTGTACAAGGTTGTACAAGTGTGTACAAGGTTGTACAAGTGTGTACAAGGTTGTACAAGTGTGTACAAGGTTGTACAAGTGTGTACAAGGTTGTATAAGTGTGTACAAAGGTGTACAAGTGTGTACAAGGTTGTACAAGTGTGTACAAGGTTGTACAAGTGTGTACATGGTTGTACAAAGTTGTACAATTGTGTACAAGGTTGTACAAGTGTGTACAAGGTTGTACAATGTGTACAAGGGTGTACAAGTTTGTACAAGTGTGTACAAGTTTGTACAAGTGTGTACAAGTTTGTACAAGGTTGTACAAATGTATACAAGGGTGTACAAAAGTGTACAAGGGTGCACAAGTTTGTACAAGGGTGTACAAGTGTGTACAAGCTTGTACAAGTGTGTACAAGCTTGTACAAGTGTGTACAAGCTTGTACAAGTGTGTACAAGGGTGTACAGGTTTGTACAAGGTTGTACAAGTGTTTACAAGGGTGTACAAAAGAATGTACAAGTTTGTACAAGTGTGTACAAGTTTGTAAAAGGTTGTACAAGTGTGTACAAGGTTGTACAAGTGTGTACAAGGTTGTACAAGTGTGTACAAAGTTGTACAAGTGTGTACATGGTTGTACAAGGTTTTACAATTGTGTACAAGGTTGTACAAGTGTGTACAAGGTTGTACAAGTGTGTACAAGGGTGTACAAGTTTGTACAAGTGTGTACAAGTTTGTACAAGTGTGTACAAGTTTGTACAAGGTTGTACAAGTGTGTACAAAGTTGTACAAGTGTGTACATGGTTGTACAAGGTTTTACAATTGTGTACAAGGTTGTACAAGTGTGTACAAGGTTGTACAAGTGTGTACAAGGGTGTACAAGTTTGTACAAGTGTGTACAAGTTTGTACAAGTGTGTACAAGTTTGTACAAGGTTGTACAAATGTACACAAGGGTGTACAAAAGTGTACAAGGGTGCACAAGTTTGTACAAGGTTGTACAAGTGTGTACAAGTTTGTACAAGGTTGTACAAGTGTGTACAAGTTTGTACAAGGTTGTACAAACGTGTACAATTGTGTTCAAGGTTGTACAAGTGTGTACAAGGTTGTACAAGTGTGTACAAGGTTGTACAAGTGTGTACAAGGTTGTACAAGTGTGTACAAGGTTGTACAAGTGTGTACAAGGTTGTACAAGTGTGTACAAGGTTGTACAAGTGTGTACAAGGTTGTACAAGTGTGTACAAGGGTGCACAAGTGTGTACAAGGGTGTACAGTCGTGTACAAGCTTGTACAAGTGTGTACAAGGGTGTACAAGTGTGTACAAGCTTGTACAAGTGTGTACAAGGGTGTACAAGTGTGTACAAGGTTGTACAAGTTTTTACAAGGTTGTACAAGTGTGTACAAGGTTGTACAAGTGTGTACAAGGTTGTACAAGTGTGTACAAGGTTGTACAAGTGTGTACAAGGTTGTATAAGTGTGTACAAGGTTGAAAAAGTGTGTACAAGGTTGTACAAGTGTGTACAAGGTTGTACAAGTGTGGACAAGGTTGTACAAGTGTGTACAAAGGTGTAAAATTGTGTACAAGGTTGTACAAGTGTGTACAAGGTTGTACAAGTGTGTACAAGGTTGTACAAGTGTGTACAAGGTTGTACAAGGTTGTACAATTGTGTACAAGGTTGTACAAGTGTGTACAATGTTGTACAAGTGTGTACAAGGTTGTACAAGTGTGTACAAGGTTGTACAAGTGAGTACAAGAGTGTACAAGTTTGTACAAGTGTGTACAAGTTTGTACAAGTGTGTACAAGTTTGTACAAGGTTGTACCAATGTATACAAGGGTGTACAAAAGTGTACAAGGGTGCACAAGTTTGTACAAGGGTGTACAAGTGTGTACAAGCTTGTACAAGTGTGTACAAGCTTGTACAAGTGTGTACAAGGGTGTACAGGTTTGTACAAGGTTGTACAAGTGTTTACAAGGGTGTACAAGTATGTACAAGAATGTACAAGTTTGTACAAGTGTGTACAAGTGTGTACAAGGTTGTACAAGTGTGTACAAGGTTGTACAAGTGTGTACAAGGTTGTACAAGTGTGTACAAGGTTGTACAAGTGTGTACAAAGGTGTACAAGTGTGTACAAGGTTGTACAAGTGTGTACAAGGTTGAACAAGTGTGTACAAGGTTGTACAAGGTTGTACAATTGTGTACAAGGTTGTACAAGTGTGTACAAGGTTGTACAAGTGTGTACAAGGGTGTACAAGTTTGTACAAGTGTGTACAAGTTTGTATAAGTGTGTACAAGTTTGTACAAGGTTGTACAAATGTATACAAGGGTGTACAAAAGTGTACAAGGGTGCACAAGTTTGTACAAGGGTGTACAAGTGTGTACAAGCTTGTACAAGTGTGTACAAGCTTGTACAAGTGTGTACAAGGGTGTACAGGTTTGTACAAGGTTGTACAAGTGTTTACAAGGGTGTACAAGTATGTACAAGAATGTACAAGTTTGTACAAGTGTGTACAAGTTTGTAAAAGGTTGTACAAGTGTGTACAAGGGTGTACAAGTGTGTACAAGGGTGCACAAGTGTTTACAAGCTTGTACAAGTGTGTACAAGCTTGTACAAGTGTGTACAACCTTGTACAAGGGTTTACAGGTTTGTACAAGGTTGTACAAGTGTGTACAAGGGTGTACAAGTATGTACAAGAATGTACAAGTTTGTACAAGTGTGTACAAGGGTGTACAAGTATGTACAAGAATGTACAAGTTTGTACAAGTGTGTACAAGGATGTACAAATGTGTACAAGGATGTAAAAGTTTGTACAAGTGTGTACAAGTTTGTACAAGGTTGTACAAGGTTGTACAAGTGTGTACAAGGTTGTACAAGTGTGTACAAGGTTGTACAAGTGTGTACAAGGTTGTACAAGTGTGTACAAGGTTGTACAAGTGTGTACAAGGTTGTACAAGTGTGTACAAGTTTGTACAAGTGTGTACAAGTTTGTACAACGTTGTACAAATGTGTACAAGGGTGTACAAAAGTGTACAAGGGTGCACAAGTTTGTACAAGGGTGTACAAGTGTGTACAAGGGTGTACAGGTTTGTACAAGGTTGTACAAGTGTTTACAAGGTTGTACAAGTGTGTACAAGGTTGCACAAGTGTGTACAAGAGTGTACAATCGTGTACAAGCTTGTACAAGTGTGTACAAGGGTGTACAGGTTTGTACAAGGTTGTACAAGTGTGTACAAGGTTTTACAATTGTGTACAAGGTTGTACAAGTGTGTACAAGGTTGTACAAGTGTGTACAAGTTTGTACAAGTGTGTACAAGCTTGTACAAGTGTGTACAAGGTTTTACAAGTGTGTACATGGTTTTTCAAGTGTGTACATGTTTGTACAAGTGTGTTTAAGTTTGTACAAGGTTGTACAAATGTGTACAAGGGTGTACAAAAGTGTACAAGGGTGCACAAGTTTGTACAAGGGTGTACAAGTGTGTACAAGCTTGTACAAGTGTGTACAAGGGTGTACAGGTTTGTACAAGGTTGTACAAGTGTGTACAAGGATGTACAAGTATGTACAAGAATGTACAATTTTGTACAAGTGTGTACAAGTTTGTAAAAGGTTGTACAAGTGTGTACAAGGGTGAACAAGTGTGTACAAGGTTGTACAAGTGTGTACAAGCTTGTACAAGTGTGTACAAGGGTGTACAAGTGTGTACAAGGTTGTACAAGTTTTTACAAGGTTGTACAAGTGTGTACAAGGTTGTACAAGTGTGTACAAGGTTGTACAAGTGTGTACAAGGTTGTACAAGTGTGTACAAGGTTGTACAAGTGTGTACAAGGTTGTATAAGTGTGTACAAGGTTGAAAAGTGTGTACAAGGTTGTACAAGTGTGTACAAGGTTGTACAAGTGTGTACAAGGTTGTACAAGTGTGTACAAAGGTGTACAAGTGTGTACAAGGTTGTACAAGTGTGTACAAGGTTGTACAAGTGTGTACAAGTTTGTACAAGTGTGTACAAGGTTGTACAAGGTTGTACAATTGTGTACAAGGTTGTACATGTGTGTACAAGGTTGTACAAGTGTGTACAAGGTTGTACAAGTGTGTACAAGGGTGTACAAGTTTGTACAAGTGTGTACAAGTTTGTACAATTGTGTACAAGTTTGTACAAGGTTGTACAAATGTATACAAGGGTGTACAAAAGTGTACAAGGGTGCACAAGTTTATACAAGGGTGTACAAGTGTGTACAAGCTTGTACAAGTGTGTACAAGCTTGTACAAGTGTGTACAAGGGTGTACAGGTTTGTACAAGGTTGTACAAGTGTTTACAAGGGTGTACAAGTATGTACAAGAATGTACAAGTTTGTACAAGTGTGTACAAGTTTGTAAAAGGTTGTACAAGTGTGTACAAGGGTGTACAAGTGTGTACAAGGGTGCACAAGTGTGTACAAGCTTGTACAAGTGTGTACAAGGGTGTACAGGTTTGTACAAGGTTGTACAAGTGTGTACAAGGATGTACAAGTATGTACAAGAATGTACAATTTTGTACAAGTGTGTACAAGTTTGTAAAAGGTTGTACAAGTGTGTGCAAGGGTGTACAAGTGTGTACAAGGTTGTACAAGTGTGTACAAGCTTGTACAAGTGTGTACAAGGGTGTACAAGTGTGTACAAGCTTGTACAAGTGTGTACAAGGGTGTACAAGTGTGTACAAGGTTGTACAAGTTTTTACAAGGTTGTACAAGTGTGTACAAGGTTGTACAAGTGTGTACAAGGTTGTACAAGTGTGTAAAAGGTTGTACAAGTGTGTACAAGGTTGTATAAGTGTGTACAAGGTTGAAAAAGTGTGTACAAGGTTGTACAAGTGTGTACAAGGTTGTACAAGTGTGGACAAGGTTGTACAAGTGTGTACAAAGGTGTACAATTGTGTACAAGGTTGTACAAGTGTGTACAAGGTTGTACAAGTGTGTACAAGGTTGTACAAGTGTGTACAAGGTTGTACAAGGTTGTACAATTGTGTACAAGGTTGTACAAGTGTGTACAAGGTTGTACAAGTGTGTACAAGGTTGTACAAGTGTGTACAAGGTTGTACAAGTGAGTACAAGAGTGTACAAGTTTGTACAAGTGTGTACAAGTTTGTACAAGTGTGTACAAGTTTGTACAAGGTTGTACAAATGTATACAAGGGTGTACAAAAGTGTACAAGGGTGCACAAGTTTGTACAAGGGTGTACAAGTGTGTACAAGCTTGTACAAGTGTGTACAAGCTTGTACAAGTGTGTACAAGGGTGTACAGGTTTGTACAAGGTTGTACAAGTGTTTACAAGGGTGTACAAGTATGTACAAGAATGTACAAGTTTGTACAAGTGTGTACAAGTGTGTACAAGGTTGTACAAGTGTGTACAAGGTTGTACAAGTGTGTACAAGGTTGTACAAGTGTGTACAAGGTTGTACAAGTGTGTACAAAGGTGTACAAGTGTGTACAAGGTTGTACAAGGGTGTACAAGGTTGAACAAGTGTGTACAAGGTTGTACAAGGTTGTACAATTGTGTACAAGGTTGTACAAGTGTGTACAAGGTTGTACAAGTGTGTACAAGGGTGTACAAGTTTGTACAAGTGTGTACAAGTTTGTACAAGTGTGTACAAGTTTGTACAAGGTTGTACAAATGTATACAAGGGTGTACAAAAGTGTACAAGGGTGCACAAGTTTGTACAAGGGTGTACAAGTGTGTACAAGCTTGTACAAGTGTGTACAAGCTTGTACAAGTGTGTACAAGGGTGTACAGGTTTGTACAAGGTTGTACAAGTGTTTACAAGGGTGTACAAGTATGTACAAGAATGTACAAGTTTGTACAAGTGTGTACAAGTTTGTAAAAGGTTGTACAAGTGTGTACAAGGGTGTACAAGTGTGTACAAGGGTGCACAAGTGTTTACAAGCTTGTACAAGTGTGTACAAGGGTGTACAGGTTTGTACAAGGTTGTACAAGTGTGTACAAGGATGTACAAGTATGTACAAGAATGTACAATTTTGTACAAGTGTGTACAAGTTTGTAAAAGGTTGTACAAGTGTGTACAAGGGTGTACAAGTGTGTACAAGGTTGTACAAGTGTGTACAAGCTTGTACAAGTGTGTACAAGGGTGTACAAGTGTGTACAAGCTTGTACAAGTGTGTACAAGGGTGTACAAGTGTGTACAAGGTTGTACAAGTTTTTACAAGGTTGTACAAGTGTGTACAAGGTTGTACAAGTGTGTACAAGGTTGTACAAGTGTGTACAAGGTTGTACAAGTGTGTACAAGGTTGTATAAGTGTGTACAAGGTTGAAAAAGTGTGTACAAGGTTGTACAAGTGTGTACAAGGTTGTACAAGTGTGGACAAGGTTGTACAAGTGTGTACAAAGGTGTACAATTGTGTACAAGGTTGTACAAGTGTGTACAAGGTTGTACAAGTGTGTACAAGGTTGTACAAGTGTGTACAAGGTTGTACAAGGTTGTACAATTGTGTACAAGGTTGTACAAGTGTGTACAAGGTTGTACAAGTGTGTACAAGGTTGTACAAGTGTGTACAAGGTTGTACAAGTGAGTACAAGGGTGTACAAGTTTGTACAAGTGTGTACAAGTTTGTACAAGTGTGTACAAGTTTGTACAAGGTTGTACAAATGTATACAAGGGTGTACAAAAGTGTACAAGGGTGCACAAGTTTGTACAAGGGTGTACAAGTGTGTACAAGCTTGTACAAGTGTGTACAAGCTTGTACAAGTGTGTACAAGGGTGTACAGGTTTGTACAAGGTTGTACAAGTGTTTACAAGGGTGTACAAGTATGTACAAGAATGTACAAGTTTGTACAAGTGTGTACAAGTGTGTACAAGGTTGTACAAGTGTGTACAAGGTTGTACAAGTGTGTACAAGGTTGTACAAGTGTGTACAAGGTTGTACAAGTGTGTACAAAGGTGTACAAGTGTGTACAAGGTTGTACAAGTGTGTACAAGGTTGAACAAGTGTGTACAAGGTTGTACAAGGTTGTACAATTGTGTACAAGGTTGTACAAGTGTGGACAAGGTTGTACAAGTGTGTACAAGGGTGTACAAGTTTGTACAAGTGTTTACAAGTTTGTACAAGTGTGTACAAGTTTGTACAAGGTTGTACAAATGTATACAAGGGTGTACAAAAGTGTACAAGGGTGCACAAGTTTGTACAAGGGTGTACAAGTGTGTACAAGCTTGTACAAGTGTGTACAAGGGTGTACAGGTTTGTACAAGGTTGTACAAGTGTTTACAAGGGTGTACAAGTATGTACAAGAATGTAAAAGTTTGTACAAGTGCGTACAAGTTTGTAAAAGGTTGTACAAGTGTGTACAAGGGTGTACAAGTGTGTACAAGTGTGTACAAGGGTGCACAAGTGTGTACAAGGGTGTACAATCGTGTACAATCTTGTACAAGTGTGTACAAGGGTGTACAGGTTTGTACAAGGTTGTACAAGTGTGTACAAGGTTGTACAAGTGTGTACAAGGGTGTACAAGTTTGTACAAGTGTGTACAAGTTTGTACAATTGTGTACAAGTTTGTACAAGGTTGTACAAATGTATACAAGGGTGTACAAAAGTAAACAAGGGTGCACAAGTTTGTACAAGGGTGGACAAGTGTGTACAAGCTTGTACAAGTGTGTACAAGCTTGTACAAGTGTGTACAAGGGTGTACAGGTTTGTACAAGTTTGTACAAGGGTTTACAAGGGTGCACAAGTGTGTACAAGGGTGTACAATCGTGTACAAGCTTGTACAAGTGTGTTTAAGGGTGTACAGGTTTGTACAAGGTTGTACAAGTGTGTACAAGGGTGTACAAATGTGTACAAGGATGTAAAAGTTTGTACAAGTGTGTACAAGTTTGTACAAGGTTGTACAAGTAAGTACAAGTTTGTACAAGGGTGCACAAGTGTGTACAAGGTTGTACAAGTGTGTACAAGCTTGTACAAGTGTGTACAAGGTTGTACAAGTGTGTACAAGGTTGTACAAGTGTGTACAAGGTTGTACAAGTGTGTACAAGGTTGTACAAGTGTGTACAAGGTTGTACAAGTGTGTACAAGGTTGTACAAGTGTGTACATGGTTGTACAAGTGTGTACAAGGTTGTACAAGTGTGTACAAGGTTGTACAAGTGTGTACAAGGGTGCACAAGTGTGTACAAGGGTGTACAATCGTGTACAAGCTTGTACAAGTTTTTACAAGGTTGTACAAGTGTGTACAAGGTTGTACAAGTGTGTACAAGGTTGTACAAGTGTGTACAAGGTTGTACAAGTGTGTACAAGGTTGTACAAGTGTGTACAAGGTTGTACAAGTGTGTACAAGGTTGTACAAGTGTGTACAAGGTTGTATAAGTGTGTACAAAGGTGTACAAGTGTGTACAAGGTTGTACAAGTGTGTACAAGGTTGTACAAGTGTGTACATGGTTGTACAAAGTTGTACAATTGTGTACAAGGTTGTACAAGTGTGTACAAGGTTGTACAATGTGTACAAGTGTGTACAAGTTTGTACAAGTGTGTACAAGTTTGTACAAGTGTGTACAAGTTTGTACAAGGTTGTACAAATGTATACAAGGGTGTACAAAAGTGTACAAGGGTGCACAAGTTTGTACAAGGGTGTACAAGTGTGTACAAGCTTGTACAAGTGTGTACAAGCTTGTACAAGTGTGTACAAGGGTGTACAGGTTTGTACAAGGTTGTACAAGTGTTTACAAGGGTGTACAAAAGAATGTACAAGTTTGTACAAGTGTGTACAAGTTTGTAAAAGGTTGTACAAGTGTGTACAAGGTTGTACAAGTGTGTACAAGGTTGTACCATAGTGTACAAGGTTGTACAAGTGTGTACAAAGGTGTACAAGTGTGTACAAGGTTGTACAAGTGTGTACAAAGTTGTACAAGTGTGTACATGGTTGTACAAGGTTTTACAATTGTGTACAAGGTTGTACAAGTGTGTACAAGGTTGTACAAGTGTGTACAAGGGTGTACAAGTTTGTACAAGTGTGTACAAGCTTGTACAAGTGTGTACAAGTTTGTACAAGGTTGTACAAATGTACACAAGGGTGTACAAAAGTGTACAAGGGTGCACAAGTTTGTACAAGGTTGTACAAGTGTGTACAAGTTTGTACAAGGTTGTACAAGTGTGTACAAGTTTGTACAAGGTTGTACAAACGTGTACAATTGTGTACAAGGTTGTAAAAGTGTGTACAAGGTTGTACAAGTGTGTACAAGGTTGTACAAGTGTGTACAAGGTTGTACAAGTGTGTACAAGGTTGTACAAGTGTGTACAAGGTTGTACAAGTGTGTACAAGGTTGTACAAGTGTGTACAAGGTTGTACAAGTGTGTACAAGGGTGCACAAGTGTGTACAAGGGTGTACAATCGTGTACAAGCTTGTACAAGTGTGTACAAGGGTGTACAAGTGTGTACAAGCTTGTACAAGTGTGTACACGGGTGTACAAGTGTGTACAAGGTTGTACAAGTTTTTACAAGGTTGTACAAGTGTGTACAAGGTTGTACAAGTGTGTACAAGGTTGTACAAGTGTGTACAAGGTTGTACAAGTGTGTACAAGGTTGTATAAGTGTGTACAAGGTTGAAAAAGTGTGTACAAAGTTGTACAAGTGTGTACAAGGTTGTACAAGTGTGGACAAGGTTGTACAAGTGTGTACAAAGGTGTACAATTGTGTACAAGGTTGTACAAGTGTGTACAAGGTTGTACAAGTGTGTACAAGGTTGTACAAGTGTGTACAAGGTTGTACAAGGTTGTACAATTGTGTACAAGGTTGTACAAGTGTGTACAAGGTTGTACAAGTGTGTACAAGGTTGTACAAGTGTGTACAAGTGTGTACAAGGTTGTACAAGTGTGTACAAGGTTGTACAAGTGTGTACAAGGTTGTACAAGTGTGTACAAGGTTGTACAAGTGTGTACAAAGGTGTACAAGTGTGTACAAGGTTGTACAAGTGTGTACAAGGTTGAACAAGTGTGTACAAGGTTGTACAAGGTTGTACAATTGTGTACAAGGTTGTACAAGTGTGTACAAGGGTGTACAGGTTTGTACAAGGTTGTACAAGTGTGTACAAGGATGTACAAGTATGTACAAGAATGTACAATTTTGTACAAGTGTGTACAAGTTTGTAAAAGGTTGTACAAGTGTGTGCAAGGGTGTACAAGTGTGTACAAGGTTGTACAAGTGTGTACAAGCTTGTACAAGTGTGTACAAGGGTGTACAAGTGTGTACAAGCTTGTACAAGTGTGTACAAGGGTGTACAAGTGTGTACAAGGTTGTACAAGTTTTTACAAGGTTGTACAAGTGTGTACAAGGTTGTACAAGTGTGTACAAGGTTGTACAAGTGTGTACAAGGTTGTACAAGTGTGTACAAGGTTGTATAAGTGTGTACAAGGTTGAAAAAGTGTGTACAAGGTTGTACAAGTGTGTACAAGGTTGTACAAGTGTGGACAAGGTTGTACAAGTGTGTACAAAGGTGTACAATTGTGTACAAGGTTGTACAAGTGTGTACAAGGTTGTACAAGTGTGTACAAGGTTGTACAAGTGTGTACAAGGTTGTACAAGGTTGTACAATTGTGTACAAGGTTGTACAAGTGTGTACAAGGTTGTACAAGTGTGTACAAGGTTGTACAAGTGTGTACAAGGTTGTACAAGTGAGTACAAGAGTGTACAAGTTTGTACAAGTGTGTACAAGTTTGTACAAGTGTGTACAAGTTTGTACAAGGTTGTACAAATGTATACAAGGGTGTACAAAAGTGTACAAGGGTGCACAAGTTTGTACAAGGGTGTACAAGTGTGTACAAGCTTGTACAAGTGTGTACAAGCTTGTACAAGTGTGTACAAGGGTGTACAGGTTTGTACAAGGTTGTACAAGTGTTTACAAGGGTGTACAAGTATGTACAAGAATGTACAAGTTTGTACAAGTGTGTACAAGTGTGTACAAGGTTGTACAAGTGTGTACAAGGTTGTACAAGTGTGTACAAGGTTGTACAAGTGTGTACAAGGTTGTACAAGTGTGTACAAAGGTGTACAAGTGTGTACAAGGTTGTACAAGGGTGTACAAGGTTGAACAAGTGTGTACAAGGTTGTACAAGGTTGTACAATTGTGTACAAGGTTGTACAAGTGTGTACAAGGTTGTACAAGTGTGTACAAGGGTGTACAAGTTTGTACAAGTGTGTACAAGTTTGTACAAGTGTGTACAAGTTTGTACAAGGTTGTACAAATGTATACAAGGGTGTACAAAAGTGTACAAGGGTGCACAAGTTTGTACAAGGGTGTACAAGTGTGTACAAGCTTGTACAAGTGTGTACAAGCTTGTACAAGTGTGTACAAGGGTGTACAGGTTTGTACAAGGTTGTACAAGTGTTTACAAGGGTGTACAAGTATGTACAAGAATGTACAAGTTTGTACAAGTGTGTACAAGTTTGTAAAAGGTTGTACAAGTGTGTACAAGGGTGTACAAGTGTGTACAAGGGTGCACAAGTGTTTACAAGCTTGTACAAGTGTGTACAAGGGTGTACAGGTTTGTACAAGGTTGTACAAGTGTGTACAAGGATGTACAAGTATGTACAAGAATGTACAATTTTGTACAAGTGTGTACAAGTTTGTAAAAGGTTGTACAAGTGTGTACAAGGGTGTACAAGTGTGTACAAGGTTGTACAAGTGTGTACAAGCTTGTACAAGTGTGTACAAGGGTGTACAAGTGTGTACAAGCTTGTACAAGTGTGTACAAGGGTGTACAAGTGTGTACAAGGTTGTACAAGTTTTTACAAGGTTGTACAAGTGTGTACAAGGTTGTACAAGTGTGTACAAGGTTGTACAAGTGTGTACAAGGTTGTACAAGTGTGTACAAGGTTGTATAAGTGTGTACAAGGTTGAAAAAGTGTGTACAAGGTTGTACAAGTGTGTACAAGGTTGTACAAGTGTGGACAAGGTTGTACAAGTGTGTACAAAGGTGTACAATTGTGTACAAGGTTGTACAAGTGTGTACAAGGTTGTACAAGTGTGTACAAGGTTGTACAAGTGTGTACAAGGTTGTACAAGGTTGTACAATTGTGTACAAGGTTGTACAAGTGTGTACAAGGTTGTACAAGTGTGTACAAGGTTGTACAAGTGTGTACAAGGTTGTACAAGTGAGTACAAGGGTGTACAAGTTTGTACAAGTGTGTACAAGTTTGTACAAGTGTGTACAAGTTTGTACAAGGTTGTACAAATGTATACAAGGGTGTACAAAAGTGTACAAGGGTGCACAAGTTTGTACAAGGGTGTACAAGTGTGTACAAGCTTGTACAAGTGTGTACAAGCTTGTACAAGTGTGTACAAGGGTGTACAGGTTTGTACAAGGTTGTACAAGTGTTTACAAGGGTGTACAAGTATGTACAAGAATGTACAAGTTTGTACAAGTGTGTACAAGTGTGTACAAGGTTGTACAAGTGTGTACAAGGTTGTACAAGTGTGTACAAGGTTGTACAAGTGTGTACAAGGTTGTACAAGTGTGTACAAAGGTGTACAAGTGTGTACAAGGTTGTACAAGTGTGTACAAGGTTGAACAAGTGTGTACAAGGTTGTACAAGGTTGTACAATTGTGTACAAGGTTGTACAAGTGTGGACAAGGTTGTACAAGTGTGTACAAGGGTGTACAAGTTTGTACAAGTGTTTACAAGTTGTACAAGTGTGTACAAGTTTGTACAAGGTTGTACAAATGTATACAAGGGTGTACAAAAGTGTACAAGGGTGCACAAGTTTGTACAAGGGTGTACAAGTGTGTACAAGCTTGTACAAGTGTGTACAAGGGTGTACAGGTTTGTACAAGGTTGTACAAGTGTTTACAAGGGTGTACAAGTATGTACAAGAATGTAAAAGTTTGTACAAGTGCGTACAAGTTTGTAAAAGGTTGTACAAGTGTGTACAAGGGTGTACAAGTGTGTACAAGTGTGTACAAGGGTGCACAAGTGTGTACAAGGGTGTACAATCGTGTACAATCTTGTACAAGTGTGTACAAGGGTGTACAGGTTTGTACAAGGTTGTACAAGTGTGTACAAGGTTGTACAAGTGTGTACAAGGGTGTACAAGTTTGTACAAGTGTGTACAAGTTTGTACAATGTGTACAAGTTTGTACAAGGTTGTACAAATGTATACAAGGGTGTACAAAAGTAAACAAGGGTGCACAAGTTTGTACAAGGGTGGACAAGTGTGTACAAGCTTGTACAAGTGTGTACAAGCTTGTACAAGTGTGTACAAGGGTGTACAGGTTTGTACAAGTTTTGTACAAGGGTTTACAAGGGTGCACAAGTGTGTACAAGGGTGTACAATCGTGTACAAGCTTGTACAAGTGTGTTTAAGGGTGTACAGGTTTGTACAAGGTTGTACAAGTGTGTACAAGGGTGTACAAATGTGTACAAGGATGTAAAAGTTTGTACAAGTGTGTACAAGTTTGTACAAGGTATGTACAAGTAAGTACAAGTTTGTACAAGGGTGCACAAGTGTGTACAAGGTTGTACAAGTGTGTACAAGCTTGTACAAGTGTGTACAAGGTTGTACAAGTGTGTACAAGGTTGGTACAAGTGTGTACAAGGTTGTACAAGTGTGTACAAGGTTGTACAAGTGTGTACAAGGTTGTACAAGTGTGTACAAGGTTGTACAAGTGTGTACATGGTTGTACAAGTGTGTACAAGGTTGTACAAGTGTGTACAAGGTTGTACAAGTGTGTACAAGGGTGCACAAGTGTGTACAAGGGTGTACAATCGTGTACAAGCTTGTACAAGTTTTTACAAGGTTTGTACAAGTGTGTACAAGGTTGTACAAGTGTGTACAAGGTTGTACAAGTGTGTACAAGGTTGTACAAGTGTGTACAAGGTTGTACAAGTGTGTACAAGGTTGTACAAGTGTGTACAAGGTTGTACAAGTGTGTACAAAGGTTGTATAAGTGTGTACAAAGGTGTACAAGTGTGTACAAGGTTGTACAAGTGTGTACAAGGTTGTACAAGTGTGTACATGGTTGTACAAAGTTGTACAATTGTGTACAAGGTTGTACAAGTGTGTACAAGGTTGTACAATGTGTACAAGTGTGTACAAAGTTTGTACAAGTGTGTACAAGTTTGTACAAGTGTGTACAAGTTTGTACAAGGTTGTACAAATGTATACAAGGTGTGTACAAAGTGTACAAGGGTGCACAAGTTTGTACAAGGGTGTACAAGTGTGTACAAGCTTGTACAAGTGTGTACAAGCTTGTACAAGTGTGTACAAGGGTGTACAGGTTTGTACAAGGTTGTACAAGTGTTTACAAGGGTGTACAAAAGAATGTACAAGTTTGTACAAGTGTGTACAAGTTTGTAAAAGGTTGTACAAGTGTGTACAAGGTTGTACAAGTGTGTACAAGGTTGTACCATAGTGTACAAGGTTGTACAAGTGTGTACAAAGGTGTACAAGTGTGTACAAGGTTGTACAAGTGTGTACAAAGTTGTACAAGTGTGTACATGGTTGTACAAGGTTTTACAATTGTGTACAAGGTTGTACAAGTGTGTACAAGGTTGTACAAGTGGTACAAGGGTGTACAAGTTTGTACAAGTGTGTACAAGCTTGTACAAGTG
>NW_026543018.1:0-70555 GCF_028750875.1 Macrosteles quadrilineatus | reverse complement strand
TGTACAAGTGTGTACAAGTTTGTACAAGGTTGTACAAGTGTGTACAAGGTTTTACAATTGTGTACAAGGTTGTACAAGTTTGTACAAGGGAGTACAAGTTTGTACAAGATTGTACAAGTGTGTACTGGGTTGTACAAGTGTGTACAAGATTGTATAAGTTTGTACAAGGTTGTACAAGTGTGTACAAGGTTGTACAAGTGTGTACAAGGTTGTACAATTGTGTACAAGGTTGTACAAGTGTGTACAAGGTTGTACAAGTGTGTACAAGGTTGTACAAGTGTGTACAAGGTTGTACAAGTGTGTACAAGGTTGTACAAGTGTGTACAAGGTTGTACAAGTGTGTACAAGGTTGTTCAAGTGTGTACAAGGTTGTACAAGTGTGTACAAGGTTGTACAAGTGTGTACAAGCTTGTACAAGTGTGTACAAGCTTGTAAAAGTGTGTACAAGCTTGTACAAGTGTGTACAAGGGTGTACAAGTGTGTACAAGGTTGTACAAGTTTTTACAAGGTTGTACAAGTGTGTACAAGGGTGTAAAATCGTGTACAAGGATGTACAAGTATGTACAAGTTTGTACAAGGTTGTACAAGTGTGTATAAGGAGGTACAAGTTTGTACAAGGGTGTACAAGTGTGTACGATAAGTAAAAGTGTGTACAAGGGTGTACAAGGTTGTACAAGTGTGTACAAGGTTTTACAATTGTGTACAAGGCTGTACAAGTGTGTACAAGGTTGTAAAATTGTGTACAAGGCTGTACAAGTGTGTACAAGGTTGTACAAGTGTGTACAAGGTTGTACAAGTGTGTACAAGGTTGTACAAGTGTGTACAAGGTTGTACAAGTGTGTACAAGGTTGTACAAGTGTGTACAAGGTTGTACAAGTGTGTACAAGGTTGTACAAGTGTGTACAAGGTTGTACAAGTGTGTACAAGGTTGTACAAGTGTGTACAAGGTTGTACAAGTGTGTACAAGGTTGTACAAGTGTGTACAAGGTTGTACAAGTGTGTACAAGGTTGTACAAGTGTGTACAAGCTTGTACAAGTGTGTACAAGCTTGTACAAGTGTGTACAAGGTTGTACAAGTTTTTACAAGGTTGTACAAGTGTGTACAAGGGTGTTAAATCGTGTACAAGGATGTACAAGTTTGTACAAGTTTGTACAAGGTTGTACAAGTGTGTACAAGGATGTACAAGTTTGTACAAGGGTGTACAAGTGTGTACGATAAGTAAAAGTGTGTACAAGGGTGTACAAGGTTGTACAAGTGTGTACAAGGTTTTACAATTGTGTACAAGGCTGTACAAGTGTGTACAAGGTTGTACAATTGTGTACAAGGCTGTACAAGTGTGTACAAGGTTGTACAAGTGTGTACAAGGTTGTACAAGTGTGTACAAGGTTGTACAAGTGTGTACAAGGTTGTACAAGTGTGTACAAGGTTGTACAAGTGTGTACAAGGTTGTACAAGTGTGTACAAGGTTGTACAAGTGTGTACAAGGTTGTACAAGTGTGTACAAGGTTGTACAAGTGTGTACATGGTTGTACAAGTGTGTACAAGCTTGTACAAGTGTGTACAAGGGTGTACAAGTGTGTACAAGGTTGTACAAGTTTTTACAAGGTTGTACAAGTGTGTACAAGGGTGTAAAATCGTGTACAAGGATGTACAAGGGTGTACAAGTGTGTACGATAAGTAAAAGTGTGTACAAGGGTGTACAAGGTTGTACAAGTGTGTACAAGGTTGTACAATTGTGTACAAGGCTGTACAAGTGTGTACAAGATTGTACAATTGTGTACAAGGCTGTACAAGTGTGTAAAAGGTTGTACAAGTGTGTACAAGGTTGTACAAGTGTGTACAAGGTTGTACAAGTGTGTACAAGGTTGTACAAGTGTGTACAAGGTTGTACAAGTGTGTACAAGGTTGTATAAGTGTGTACGAGGTTGTACAATTGTGTACGAGGTTGTACAAGTGTGTACAAGTATGTACAATTGTGTACAAGGCTGTACAAGTGTGTACAAGGTTGTACAAGGTTGTACAAGTGTGTACAAGGGTGTACAAGTTTTTACAAGGTTGTACAAGTGTGTACAAGGTTGTACAAGTGTGTACAAGGCTGTACAATTGTGTACAAGGTTGTACAAGTGTGTACAAGGTTGTACAAGTGTGTACAAGGTTGTACAATTGTGTACAAGGCTGTACAAGTGTGTACAAGGTTGTACAAGTGTGTACAAGGCTGTACAATTGTGTACAAGGTTGTACAAGTGTGTACAAGGTTGTACAAGTGTGTACAAGGTTGTACAATTGTGTACAAGACTGTACAAGTGTGTACAAAGTTGTGCAAGTGTAAACAAGGTTGTACAAGTGTGTACAAGGTTGTACAATTGTGTACAAGGTTGTACAAGTGTGTACAAGGTTGTACAAGTGTGTACAAGGGTGTACAATCGTGTACAAGGATGTACAAGTTTGTACAAGATTGTACAAGTGTGTACTGGGTTGTACAAGTGTGTACAAGATTGTATAAGTTTGTACAAGGTTGTACAAGTGTGTACAAGGGTGTACAAGTGTGTACAAATGTGTACAAGTGTGTACAGGGGTGTACAAGTTTGTACAAGGGTGTACAAGTTTTACAAGGTTGTACAAGTGTGTACAAGGTTGTACAAGTTGTGTACTGGGTTGTACAAGTGTGTACAAGATTGTATAGGTTTGTACAAGGTTGTACAAGTGTGTACAAGGGTGTACAAGTGTGTACAAATGTGTACAAGTGTGTACAGGGGTGTACAAGTTTGTACAAGGGTGTACAAGTTTTACAAGGTTGTACAAGTGTGTACAAGGTTGTACAAGTTGTGTACAAGGTTGTACATGTGTATACAAGGGTGTACAAGTGTGTACAAGGTTGTACAAGTGTGTACAAGCTTGTACAAGTGTGTACAAGGGTGTACAAGTGTGTACAAGGTTGTACAAGTTTTTACAAGGTTGTACAAGGGTGTAAAATCGTGTACAAGGATGTACAAGTTTGTACAAGTTTGTACAAGGTTGTACAAGTGTGTACAAGGATGTACAAGTTTGTACAAGGGTGTACAAGTGTGTACGATAAGTAAAAGTGTGTACAAGGGTGTACAAGGTTGTACAAGTGTGTACAAGGTTGTACAATTGTGTACAAGGCTGTACAAGTGTGTACAAGGTTGTACAATTGTGTACAAGGCTGTACAAGTGTGTACAAGATTGTACAAGTGTGTACAAGGTTGTACAAGTGTGTACAAGGATGTACAAGTTTGTACAAGGGTGTACAAGTGTGTACGTTGTGTAAAAGTTTGTACAAGGGTGTACAAGGTTGTACAAGTGTGTACAAGGTTGTACAATTGTGTACAAGGCTGTACAAGTGTGTACAAGGTTGTACAATTGTGTACAAGGCTGTACAAGTGTGTACAAGGTTGTACAAGTGTGTACAAGGCTGTACAATTGTATACAAGGTTGTACAAGTGTGTACAAGGTTGTACAAGTGTGTACAAGGTTGTACAATTGTGTACAAGGCTGTACAAGTGTGTACAAGGTTGTACAAGTGTGTACAAGGTTGTACAAGTGTGAACAAGGTTGTACAAGTGTGTACAAGGTTGTACAAGTGTGTACAAGGTTGTACAATTGTGTATCAGGTTGTACAAGTGTGTACAAGGTTGTACAAGTGTGTACAAGGGTGAACAATCGTGTACAAGGATGTACAAGTTTGTACAAGTTTGTACAAGTTTGTACAAGGTTGTACAAGTGTGTACAAGGATGTACAAGTTTGTACAAGGGTGCACAAGTGTGTACAAGGGTGTACAATCGTGTACAAGCTTGTACAAGTGTGTACAAGGGTGTACAGGTTTGTACAAGGTTGTACAAGGTTGTACAAGTGTGTACAAGGGTGTACAAATGTGTACAAGGATGTAAAAGTTTGTACAAGTGTGTACAAGTTTGTACAAGGTTGTACAAGTGTGTACAAGGTTTTACAATTGTGTACAAGGTTGTACAAGTTTGTACAAGGGAGTACAAGTTTGTACAAGATTGTACAAGTGTGTACTGGGTTGTACAAGTGTGTACAAGATTGTATAAGTTTGTACAAGGTTGTACAAGTGTGTACAAGGGTGTACAAGTGTGTACAAATGTGTACAATATTTACAAGGTTGTACAAGTGTGTACAAGGTTGTACAAGTTGTGTACAAGGTTGTACATGTGTGTACAAGGGTGTACAAGTTTTTACAAGGCTCTACAAGTGTGTACAAGGTTGTACAAGGCTGTACAAGTGTGTACAAGGTTGTACAAGGTTGTACAAGTGTGTACAAAGGTGTACAAGTTTTTACGAGGATGTACAAGTGTGTACAAGGTTGTACAAGTGTGTACAAGGCTGTACAATTGTGTACAAGGTTGTACAAGTGTGTACAAGGTTGTACAAGTGTGTACAAGGTTGTACAATTGTGTACAAGGCTGTACAAGTGTGTACAAGGTTGTACAAGTGTGTACAAGGCTGTACAATTGTGTACAAGGTTGTACAAGTGTGTACAAGGTTGTACAAGTGTGTACAAGGTTGTACAATTGTGTACAAGGCTGTACAAGTGTGTTCAAGGTTGTACAAGTGTGTACAAGGTTGTGCAAGTGTGTACAAGGTTGTACAATTGTGTACAAGGTTGTACAATTGTGTACAAGGTTGTACAATTGTGTACAAGGTTGTACAAGTGTGTACAAGGTTGTACAAGTGTGTACAAGGTTGTACAAGTGTGTACAAGGTTGTACAAGTGTGTACAAGGTTGTACAAGTGTGTACAAGGTTGTACAAGTGTGTACAAGGTTGTACAAGTGTGTACAAGGTTGTACAAGTGTGTACAAGCTTGTACAAGTGTGTACAAGCTTGTACAAGTGTGTACAAGCTTGTACAAGTGTGTACAAGCTTGTACAAGTGTGTACAAGCTTGTACAAGTGTGTACAAGGTTGTACAAGTTTTTACAAGGTTGTACAAGTGTGTACAAGGGTGTAAAATCGTGTACAAGGATGTACAAGTTTGTACAAGTTTGTACAAGGTTGTACAAGTGTGTATAAGGATGTACAAGTTTGTACAAGGGTGTACAAGTGTGTACGATAAGTAAAAGTGTGTACAAGGGTGTACAAGGTTGTACAAGTGTGTACAAGGTTTTACAATTGTGTACAAGGCTGTACAAGTGTGTACAAGGCTGTACAAGTGTGTACAAGGTTGTTCAAGTGTGTACAAGGTTGTACAAGTGTGTACAAGGTTGTACAAGTGTGTACAAGGTTGTACAAGTGTGTACAAGGTTGTACAAGTGTGTACAAGGTTGTACAAGTGTGTACAAGGTTGTACAAGTGTGTACAAGGTTGTACAAGTGTGTACAAGGTTGTACAAGTGTGTACAAGGTTGTACAAGTGTGTACAAGGTTGTACAAGTGTGTACAAGGTTGTACAAGTGTGTACAAGGTTGTACAAGTGTGTACAAGGGTGTAAAATCGTGTACAAGGATGTACAAGTTTGTACAAGGTTGTACAAGTGTGTACAAGGATGTACAAGTTTGTACAAGGCTGTACAAGTGTGTACGATAAGTAAAAGTGTGTACAAGGGTGTACAAGGTTGTACAAGTGTGTACAAGGTTGTACAATTGTGTACAAGGCTGTACAAGTGTGTACAAGGTTGTACAATTGTGTACAAGGCTGTACAAGTGTGTACAAGGTTGTACAATTGTGTACAAGGCTGTACAAGTGTGTAAAAGGTTGTACAAGTGTGTACAAGTTTGTACAAGTGTGTACAAGGTTGTACAAGTGTGTACAAGGTTGTACAAGTGTGTACAAGGTTGTACAAGTGTGTACAAGGTTGTACAAGTGTGTACAAGGTTGTACAAGTGTGTACAAGGTTGTACAAGTGTGTACAAGCTTGTACAAGTGTGTACAAGCTTGTACAAGTGTGTACAAGGGTGTACAAGTGTGTACAAGGTTGTACAAGTTTTTACAAGGTTGTACAAGTGTGTACAAGGGTGTAAAATCGTGTACAAGGATGTACAAGTTTGTACAAGTTTGTACAAGGTTGTACAAGTGTGTACAAGGATGTACAAGTTTGTACAAGGGTGTACAAGTGTGTACGATACGTAAAAGTGTGTACAAGGGTGTACAAGGTTGTACAAGTGTGTACAAGGTTTTACAATTGTGTACAAGGCTGTACAAGTGTGTACAAGGTTGTACAATTGTGTACAAGGCTGTACAAGTGTGTACAAGGTTGTACAAGTGTGTACAAGGTTGTACAAGTGTGTACAAGGTTGTACAAGTGTGTACAAGGTTGTACAAGTGTGTACAAGGTTGTACAAGTGTGTACAAGGTTGTACAAGTGTGTACAAGGTTGTACAAGTGTGTACAAGGTTGTACAAGTGTGTACAAGGTTGTACAAGTGTGTACATGGTTGTACAAGTGTGTACAAGCTTGTACAAGTGTGTACAAGGGTGTACAAGTGTGTACAAGGTTGTACAAGTTTTTACAAGGTTGTACAAGTGTGTACAAGGGTGTAAAATCGTGTACAAGGATGTACAAGGGTGTACAAGTGTGTACGATAAGTAAAAGTGTGTACAAGGGTGTACAAGGTTGTACAAGTGTGTACAAGGTTGTACAATTGTGTACAAGGCTGTACAAGTGTGTACAAGATTGTACAATTGTGTACAAGGCTGTACAAGTGTGTAAAAGGTTGTACAAGTGTGTACAAGGTTGTACAAGTGTGTACAAGGTTGTACAAGTGTGTACAAGGTTGTACAAGTGTGTACAAGGTTGTATAAGTGTGTACGAGGTTGTACAATTGTGTACGAGGTTGTACAAGTGTGTACAAGTATGTACAATTGTGTACAAGGCTGTACAAGTGTGTACAAGGTTGTACAAGGTTGTACAAGTGTGTACAAGGGTGTACAAGTTTTTACAAGGTTGTACAAGTGTGTACAAGGTTGTACAAGTGTGTACAAGGCTGTACAATTGTGTACAAGGTTGTACAAGTGTGTACAAGGTTGTACAAGTGTATACAAGGTTGTACAATTGTGTACAAGGCTGTACAAGTGTGTACAAGGTTGTACAAGTGTGTACAAGGCTGTACAATTGTGTACAAGGTTGTACAAGTGTGTACAAGGTTGTACAAGTGTGTACAAGGTTGTACAATTGTGTACAAGGTTGTACAAGTGTGTACAAGGGTGTACAATCGTGTACAAGGATGTAAAAGTTTGTACAAGATTGTACAAGTGTGTACTGGGTTGTACAAGTGTGTACAAGATTGTATAAGTTTGTACAAGGTTGTACAAGTGTGTACAAGGGTGTACAAGTGTGTACAAATGTGTACAAGTGTGTACAGGGGTGTACAAGTTTGTACAAGGGTGTACAAGTTTTACAAGGTTGTACAAGTGTGTACAAGGTTGTACAAGTTGTGTACTGGGTTGTACAAGTGTGTACAAGATTGTATAAGTTTGTACAAGGTTGTACAAGTGTGTACAAGGGTGTACAAGTGTGTACAAATGTGTACAAGTGTGTACAGGGGTGTACAAGTTTGTACAAGGGTGTACAAGTTTTACAAGGTTGTACAAGTGTGTACAAGGTTGTACAAGTTGTGTACAAGGTTGTACATGTGTATACAAGGGTGTACAAGTGTGTACAAGGTTGTACAAGTGTGTACAAGCTTGTACAAGTGTGTACAAGCTTGTACAAGTGTGTACAAGGGTGTACAAGTGTGTACAAGGTTGTACAAGTTTTTACAAGGTTGTACAAGGGTGTAAAATCGTGTACAAGGATGTACAAGTTTGTACAAGTTTGTACAAGGTTGTACAAGTGTGTACAAGGATGTACAAGTTTGTACAAGGGTGTACAAGTGTGTACGATAAGTAAAAGTGTGTACAAGGGTGTACAAGGTTGTACAAGTGTGTACAAGGTTGTACAATTGTGTACAAGGCTGTACAAGTGTGTACAAGGTTGTACAATTGTGTACAAGGCTGTACAAGTGTGTACAAGATTGTACAAGTGTGTACAAGGTTGTACAAGTGTGTACAAGGATGTACAAGTTTGTACAAGGGTGTACAAGTGTGTACGTTGTGTAAAAGTTTGTACAAGGGTGTACAAGGTTGTACAAGTGTGTACAAGGTTGTACAATTGTGTACAAGGCTGTACAAGTGTGTACAAGGTTGTACAATTTTGTACAAGGCTGTACAAGTGTGTACAAGGTTGTACAAGTGTGTACAAGGCTGTACAATTGTATACAAGGTTGTACAAGTGTGTACAAGGTTGTACAAGTGTGTACAAGGTTGTACAATTGTGTACAAGGCTGTACAAGTGTGTACAAGGTTGTACAAGTGTGTACAAGGTTGTACAAGTGTGAACAAGGTTGTACAAGTGTGTACAAGGTTGTACAAGTGTATACAAGGTTGTACAATTGTGTACAAGGTTGTACAATTGTGTATCAGGTTGTACAAGTGTGTACAAGGTTGTACAAGTGTGTACAAGGGTGAACAATCGTGTACAAGGATGTACAAGTTTGTACAAGTTTGTACAAGGTTGTACAAGTGTGTACAAGGATGTACAAGTTTGTACAAGGGTGCACAAGTGTGTACAAGGGTGTACAATCGTGTACAAGCTTGTACAAGTGTGTACAAGGGTGTACAGGTTTGTACAAGGTTGTACAAGGTTGTACAAGTGTGTACAAGGGTGTACAAATGTGTACAAGGATGTAAAAGTTTGTACAAGTGTGTACAAGTTTGTACAAGGTTGTACAAGTGTGTACAAGGTTTTACAATTGTGTACAAGGTTGTACAAGTTTGTACAAGGGAGTACAAGTTTGTACAAGATTGTACAAGTGTGTACTGGGTTGTACAAGTGTGTACAAGATTGTATAAGTTTGTACAAGGTTGTACAAGTGTGTACAAGGGTGTACAAGTGTGTACAAATGTGTACAAGTTTTACAAGGTTGTACAAGTGTGTACAAGGTTGTACAAGTTGTGTACAAGGTTGTACATGTGTGTACAAGGGTGTACAAGTTTTTACAAGGCTCTACAAGTGTGTACAAGGTTGTACAAGGCTGTACAAGTGTGTACAAGGTTGTACAAGGTTGTACAAGTGTGTACAAAGGTGTACAAGTTTTTACGAGGATGTACAAGTGTGTACAAGGTTGTACAAGTGTGTACAAGGCTGTACAATTGTGTACAAGGTTGTACAAGTGTGTACAAGGTTGTACAAGTGTGTACAAGGTTGTACAATTGTGTACAAGGCTGTACCAGTGTGTACAAGGTTGTACAAGTGTGTACAAGGCTGTACAATTGTGTACAAGGTTGTACAAGTGTGTACAAGGTTGTACAAGTGTGTACAAGGTTGTACAATTGTGTACAAGGCTGTACAAGTGTGTTCAAGGTTGTACAAGTGTGTACAAGGTTGTGCAAGTGTGTACAAGGTTGTACAATTGTGTACAAGGTTGTACAAGTGTGTACAAGGTTGTACAAGTGTGTACAAGGTTGTACAAGTGTGTACAAGGTTGTACAAGTGTGTACAAGGTTGTACAAGTGTGTACAAGGTTGTACAAGTGTGTACAAGGTTGTACAAGTGTGTACAAGGTTGTACAAGTGTGTACAAGGTTGTACAAGTGTGTACAAGGTTGTACAAGTGTGTACAAGGTTGTACAAGTGTGTACAAGCTTGTACAAGTGTGTACAAGCTTGTACAAGTGTGTACAAGCTTGTACAAGTGTGTACAAGCTTGTACAAGTGTGTACATGCTTGTACAAGTGTGTACAAGGGTGTACAAGTGTGTACAAGGTTGTACAAGTTTTTACAAGGTTGTACAAGTGTGTACAAGGGTGTAAAATCGTGTACAAGGATGTACAAGTTTGTACAAGTTTGTACAAGGTTGTACAAGTGTGTATAAGGATGTACAAGTTTGTACAAGGGTGTACAAGTGTGTACGATAAGTAAAAGTGTGTACAAGGGTGTACAAGGTTGTACAAGTGTGTACAAGGTTTTACAATTGTGTACAAGGCTGTACAAGTGTGGACAAGGCTGTACAAGTGTGTACAAGGCTGTACAAGTGTGTACAAGGTTGTACAAGTGTGTACAAGGTTGTACAAGTGTGTACAAGGTTGTACAAGTGTGTACAAGGTTGTACAAGTGTGTACAAGGTTGTACAAGTGTGTACAAGGTTGTACAAGTGTGTACAAGGTTGTACAAGTGTGTACAAGGTTGTACAAGTGTGTACAAGGTTGTACAAGTGTGTACAAGGTTGTACAAGTGTGTACAAGGTTGTACAAGTGTGTACAAGGTTGTACAAGTGTGTACAAGGGTGTAAAATCGTGTACAAGGATGTACAAGTTTGTACAAGGTTGTACAAGTGTGTACATGGATGTACAAGTTTGTACAAGGGTGTACAAGTGTGTACGATAAGTAAAAGTGTGTACAAGGGTGTACAAGGTTGTACAAGTGTGTACAAGGTTGTACAATTGTGTACAAGGCTGTACAAGTGTGTACAAGGTTGTACAATTGTGTACAAGGCTGTACAAGTGTGTAAAAGGTTGTACAAGTGTGTACAAGTTTGTACAAGTGTGTACAAGGTTGTACAAGTGTGTACAAGGTTGTACAAGTGTGTACAAGGTTGTACAAGTGTGTACGAGGTTGTACAATTGTGTACAAGGTTGTACAAGTGTGTACAAGGTTGTACAATTGTGTACAAGGCTGTACAAGTGTGTACAAGGTTGTACAAGGTTGTACAAGTGTGTACAAGGTTGTACAAGGTTGTACAAGTGTGTACAAGTTTTTACAAGGTTGTACAAGTGTGTACAAGGTTGTACAAGTGTGTACAAGGCTGTACAATTGTGTACAAGGTTGTACAAGTGTGTACAAGGTTGTACAAGTGTGTACAAGGTTGTACACACTTGTACAGCCTTGTACACAATTGTACAACCTTGTACACACTTGTACAACCTTGTACACCCTTGTACAAACTTTTACACATCGTACACACTTGTACACCCTTGTACAAACTTGTACATCCTTGTACACACTTGTACAACCTTGTACACACTTGTACAATCTTGTACACACTTGTACAATCTTGTACACACTTGTACAGCCTTGTACACAATTGTACAACCTTGTACACACTTGTACAGCCTTGTACACAATTGTACAACCTTGTACACACTTGTACAGCCTTGTACACAATTGTACAACCTTGTACACACTTGTACAACCTTGTACACCCTTGTACACACTTTTACTTATCGTACACACTTGTACACCCTTGTACAAACTTGTACATCCTTGTACACACTTGTACAACCTTGTACAAACTTGTACAAACTTGTACATCCTTGTACACGATTTTACACCCTTGTACACACTTGTACAACCTTGTAAAAACTTGTACAACCTTGTACACACTTGTACACCCTTGTACACACTTGTACAAGCTTGTACACACTTGTACAACCTTGTACACACTTGTACAACCTTGTACACACATGTACAACCTTGTACACAACTTGTACAACCTTGTACACACTTGTACAACCTTGTAAAACTTGTACACCCTTGTACAAACTTGTACACCCCTGTACACACTTGTACACATTTGTACACACTTGTACACCCTTGTACACACTTGTACAACCTTGTACAAACTTATACAATCTTGTACACACTTGTACAACCCAGTACACAACTTGTACAACCTTGTACACACTTGTACAACCTTGTAAAACTTGTACACCCTTGTACAAACTTGTACACCCCTGTACACACTTGTACACATTTGTACACACTTGTACACCCTTGTACACACTTGTACAACCTTGTACAAACTTATACAATCTTGTACACACTTGTACAACCCAGTACACACTTGTAAAATCTTGTACAAACTTGTACATCATTGTACACGATTGTACACCCTTGTACACACTTGTACAACCTTGTACACACTTGTACAACCTTGTACACAATTGTACAACCTTGTACACACTTGTACAACCTTGTACACACTTGCACAACTTTGTACACACTTGTACATTCTTGTACACAATTGTACAACCTTGTACACACTTGTACAACCTTGTATACACTTGTACAACCTTGTACACAATTGTACAGCCTTGTACACACTTGTACAACCTTGTACACACTTGTACAGCCTTGTACACAATTGTACAACCTTGTACACACTTGTACAACCTTGTACACACTTGTACAACCTTGTACACAATTGTACAGCCTTGTACACACTTGTACAACCTTGTACACACTTGTACAACCTTGTAAAAACTTGTACACCCTTGTACACACTTGTACAACCTTGTACAACCTTGTACACACTTGTACAGCCTTGTACACAATTGTACAACCTTGTACACACTTGTACAACCTTGTACACAATTGTACAACCTCGTACACACTTGTACAACCTTGTACACACTTGTACAACCTTGTACACACTTGTACAACCTTGTACACACTTGTACAACCTTGTACACACTTGTACAACCTTGTACACACTTGTACAACCTTGTACACACTTGTACAACCTTGTACACACTTGTACAGCCTTGTACACAATTGTACAACCTTGTACACACTTGTACAGCCTTGTACACAATTGTAAAACCTTGTACACACTTGTACAACCTTGTACACCCTTGTACACACTTTTACTTATCGTACACACTTGTACACCCTTGTACAAACTTGTACATCCTTATACACACTTGTACAACCTTGTACAAACTTGTACAAACTTGTACATCCTTGTACACGATTTTACACCCTTGTACACACTTGTACAACCTTGTAAAAACTTGTACAACCTTGTACACACTTGTACAAGCTTGTACACACTTGTACAAGCTTGTACACACTTGTACAAGCTTGTACACACTTGTACAAGCTTGTACACACTTGTACAACCTTGTACACACTTGTACAACCTTGTACACACTTGTACAACCTTGTACACACTTGTACAACCTTGTACACACTTGTACAACCTTGTACACACTTGTACAACCTTGTACACACTTGTACAACCTTGTACACACTTGTACAACCTTGTACACACTTGTACAACCTTGTACACACTTGTACAACCTTGTACACAATTGTACAACCTTGTACACACTTGTACAACCTTGTACACACTTGTACAACCTTGAACACACTTGTACAGCCTTGTACACAATTGTACAACCTTGTACACACTTGTACAACCTTGTACACACTTGTACAACCTTGTACACAATTGTACAGCCTTGTACACACTTGTACAACCTTGTACACACTTGTACAGCCTTGTACACAATTGTACAACCTTGTACACACTTGTACAACCTTGTACACACTTGTACAACCTTGTACACAATTGTACAGCCTTGTACACACTTGTACAACCTTGTACACACTTGTACATCCTCGTAAAAACTTGTACACCTTTGTACACACTTGTACAACCTTGTACAACCTTGTACACACTTGTACAGCCTTGTACAACCTTGTACACACTTGTAGAGCCTTGTAAAAACTTGTACACCCTTGTACACACATGTACAACCTTGTACACAACTTGTACAACCTTGTACACACTTGTACAACCTTGTAAAACTTGTACACATTTGTACACACTTGTACACCCTTGTACACAATTGTACAACCTTGTACAAACTTATACAATCTTGTACATACTTGTACAACCCAGTACACACTTGTACAATCTTGTACAAACTTGTACTCTCTTGTACAAACTTTTACAACCTTGTACACAATTGTAAAACCTTGTACACACTTGTACAACCTTGTACAAACTTGTACACACTTGTACAAACTTTTACATCCTTGTACACATTTGTACACCCTTGTACACACTTGTACAACCTTGTACAACCTTGTACAAACCTGTACACCCTTGTACAAACTTGTACACCCTTGTACAAACTTGTACAAGCTTGTACACGATTGTACACCCTTGTACACACTTGTGCACCCTTGTACAAACTTGTACATCCTTGTACACACTTGTACAACCTTGTACAAACTTGTACAAACTTGTACATCCTTGTACACGATTGTTCACCCTTGTACACACTTGTACAACCTTGTACACACTTGTACAACCTGATACACAATTGTACAACCTTGTACACACTTGTACAACCTTGTACACACTTGTACAACCTTGTACACACTTGTACAACCTTGTACACACTTGTACAACCTTGTACACACTTGTACAGCCTTGTACACAATTGTACAACCTTGTACACACTTGTACAACCTTGTACACACTTGTACAACCTTGTACACAATTGTACAGCCTTGTACACACTTGTACAACCTTGTACACACTTGTACAGCCTTGTACAAAATTGTACAACCTTGTACACACTTGTACAGCCTTGTACACAATTGTACAACCTTGTACACACTTGTACAACCTTGTACACCCTTGTACAAACTTTTACACATCGTACACACTTGTACACACTTGTACAAACTTGTACATCCTTGTACACACTTGTACAACCTTGTACACACTTGTACAATCTTGTACACACTTGTACAGCCTTGTACACAATTGTACAACCTTGTACACACTTGTACAGCCTTGTACACAATTGTACAACCTTGTACACACTTGTACAACCTTGTACACCCTTGTACACACTTTTACTTATCGTACACACTTGTACACCCTTGTACAAACTTGTACATCCTTGTACACACTTGTACAACCTTGTACAAACTTGTACAAACTTGTACATCCTTGTACAGAATTTTACACCCTTGTACACACTTGTACAACCTTGTAAAAACTTGTACAACCTTGTACACACTTGTACACCCTTGTACACACTTGTACAAGCTTGTACACACTTGTACAAGCTTGTACACACTTGTACACCCTTGTACACACATGTACAACCTTGTACACAACTTGTACAACCTTGTACACACTTGTACAACCTTGTAAAACTTGTACACCCTTGTACAAACTTGTACACCCCTGTACACACTTGTACACATTTGTACACACTTGTACACCCTTGTACACACTTGTACAACCTTGTACAAACTTATACAATCTTGTACACACTTGTACAACCCAGTACACAACTTGTACAACCTTGTACACACTTGTACAACCTTGTAAAACTTGTACACCCTTGTACAAACTTGTACACCCCTGTACACACTTGTACACATTTGTACACACTTGTACACCCTTGTACACAATTGTACAACCTTGTACAAACTTATACAATCTTGTACACACTTGTACAACCCAGTACACACTTGTACAATCTTGTACAAACTTGTACATCCTTGTACACGATTGTACACCCTTGTACACACTTGTACAACCTTGTAGACACTTGTACAACCTTGTACACAATTGTACAACCTTGTACACACTTGTACAACCTTGTTTACACTTGCACAACTTTGTACACACTTGTACAGTCTTGTACACAATTGTACAACCTTGTACACACTTGTACAACCTTGTACACACTTGTACAATCTTGTACACAATTGTACAGCCTTGTACACACTTGTACAACCTTGTACACACTTGTACAGCCTTGAACACAATTGTACAACCTTGTACACACTTGTACAACCTTGTACACACTTGTACAACCTTGTACACAATTGTACAGCCTTGTACACACTTGTACAACCTTGTACACACTTGTACAACCTTGTAAAAACTTGTACACCCTTGTACACACTTGTACAACCTTGTACAACCTTGTACACACTTGTACAGCCTTGTACACAATTGTACATACTTGTACACACTTGTACAACCTTGTACACAATTGTACAACCTCGTACACACTTATACAACCTTGTACACACTTGTACAACCTTGTACACACTTGTACAACCTTGTACACACTTGTACAACCTTTTACACACTTGTACAGCCTTGTACACAATTGTACAACCTTGTACACACTTGTACAGCCTTGTACACAATTGTACAACCTTGTACACACTTGTACAACCTTGTACACCCTTGTACACACTTTTACTTATCGTACACACTTGTACACCCTTGTACAAACTTGTACATCCTTGTACACACTTGTACAACCTTGTACAAACTTGTACATCCTTGTACACGATTTTACACCCTTGTACACACTTGTACAACCTTGTAAAAACTTGTACAACCTTGTACACACTTGTACACCCTTGTACACACTTGTACAAGCTTGTACACATTTGTACAACCATGTACACACTTGTACAACCTTGTACACACTTTACAACCTTGTACACACTTGTACAACCTTGTACACACTTGTACAACCTTGTACACACCTTACAACCTTGTACACACTTGTACAACCTTGTACACACTTGTACAACCTTGTACACACTTGTACAACCTTGTACACACTTGTACAACCTTGTACACACTTGTACAGCCTTGTACACAATTGTACAACCTTGTACATACTTGTACAGCCTTGTACACAATTGTAAAACCTTGTACACACTTGTACAACCTTGTACACCCTTGTACACACTTTTACTTATCGTACACACTTGTACACCCTTGTACAAACTTGTACATCCTTGTACACACTTGTACAACCTTGTACAAACTTGTACAAACTTGTACATCCTTGTACACGATTTTACACCCTTGTACACACTTGTACAACCTTGTAAAAACTTGTACAACCTTGTACACAATTGTACACCCTTGTACACACTTGTACAAGCTTGTACACACTTGTACAAGCTTGTACACACTTGTACAAGGTTGTACACACTTGTACAACCTTGTACACACTTGTACAACCTTGTACACACTTGTACAACCTTGTACACACTTGTACAACCTTGTACACACTTGTACAACCTTGTACACACTTGTACAACCTTGTACACACTTGTACAACCTTGTACACACTTGTACAACCTTGTACACACTTGTACAACCTTTTACACAATTGTACAACCTTGTACACACTTGTACAACCTTGTAAACACTTGTACAACCTTGTACACACTTGTACAACCTTGTACACACTTGTACAGCCTTGTACACAATTGTACAACCTTGTACACACTTGTACAGCCTTGTACACAATTGTACAACCTTGTACACACTTGTACAGCCTTGTAAACAATTGTAAAACCTTGTACACACTTGTACAACCATGTACACCCTTGTACACACTTTTACTTATCGTACACACTTGTACACCCTTGTACAAACTTGTACATCCTTATACACACTTGTACAACCTTGTACAAACTTGTACAAACTTGTACATCCTTGTACACGATTTTACACCCTTGTACACACTTGTACAACCTTGTAAAAACTTGTACAACCTTGTACACACTTGTACACCCTTGTACACACTTGTACAAGCTTGTACACACTTGTACAAGCTTGTACACACTTGTACAAGCTTGTACACACTTGTACAAGCTTGTACACACTTGTACAACCTTGTACACACTTGTACAACCTTGTACACACTTGTACAACCTTGTACACACTTGTACAACCTTGTACACACTTGTACAACCTTGTACACACTTGTACAACCTTGTACACACTTGTACAACCTTGTACACACTTGTACAACCTTGTACACACTTGTACAACCTTGTACACACTTGTACAACCTTGTACACACTTGTACAACCTTGTACACACTTGTACAACCTTGTACACACTTGTACAACCTTGTACACACTTGTACAACCTTGTACACAATTGTACAACCTTGTACACAATTGTACAACCTTGTACACACTTGTACAGCCTTGTACACAATTGTACAACCTTGTACACACTTGTACAGCCTTGTACACACTTGTACAACCTTGTACACACTTGTACAGCCTTGTACACAATTGTACAACCTTGTACACGATTGTACAACCTTGTACACACTTTTACAACCTTGTACACAATTGTACAGCCTTGTACACACTTGTACAACCTTGTACACACTTGTACAGCCTTGTACACAATTGTACAACCTTGTACACGATTGTACAACCTTGTAAACACTTGTACAACCTTGTACACACTTGTACAACCTTGTACACACTTGTACAGCCTTGTACACAATTGTACAACCTTGTACACACTTGTACAGCCTTGTACACAATTGTACAACCTTGTACACACTTGTACAGCCTTGTAAACAATTGTAAAACCTTGTACACACTTGTACAACCATGTACACCCTTGTACACACTTTTACTTATCGTACACACTTGTACACCCTTGTACAAACTTGTACATCCTTATACACACTTGTACAACCTTGTACAAACTTGTACAAACTTGTACATCCTTGTACACGATTTTACACCCTTGTACACACTTGTACAACCTTGTAAAAACTTGTACAACCTTGTACACACTTGTACACCCTTGTACACACTTGTACAAGCTTGTACACACTTGTACAAGCTTGTACACACTTGTACAAGCTTGTACACACTTGTACAAGCTTGTACACACTTGTACAACCTTGTACACACTTGTACAACCTTGTACACACTTGTACAACCTTGTACACACTTGTACAACCTTGTACACACTTGTACAACCTTGTACACACTTGTACAACCTTGTACACACTTGTACAACCTTGTACACACTTGTACAACCTTGTACACACTTGAACAACCTTGTACACACTTGTACAACCTTGTACACACTTGTACAACCTTGTACACACTTGTACAACCTTGTACACACTTGTACAACCTTGTACACACTTGTACAACCTTGTACACAATTGTACAACCTTGTACACAATTGTACAACCTTGTACACACTTGTACAGCCTTGTACACAATTGTACAACCTTGTACACACTTGTACAACCTTGTACACAATTGTACAGCCTTGTACACACTTGTACAACCTTGTACACACTTGTACAGCCTTGTACACAATTGTACAACCTTGTACACGATTGTACAACCTTGTACACACTTTTACAACCTTGTACACAATTGTACAGCCTTGTACACACTTGTACAACCTTGTACACACTTGTACATCCTCGTAAAAACTTGTACACCTTTGTACACACTTGTACAACCTTGTACAACCTTGTACACACTTGTACAGCCTTGTACAACCTTGTACACACTTGTAGAGCCTTGTAAAAACTTGTACACCCTTGTACACACATGTACAACCTTGTACACAACTTGTACAACCTTGTACACACTTGTACAACCTTGTAAAACTTGTACACATTTGTACACACTTGTACACCCTTGTACACACTTGTACAACCTTGTACAAACTTATACAATCTTGTACACACTTGTACAACCCAGTACACACTTGTACAATCTTGTACAAACTTGTACTCCCTTGTACAAACTTGTACAACCTTGTACACAATTGTAAAACCTTGTACACACTTGTACAACCTTGTACAAACTTGTACACACTTGTACAAACTTTTACATCCTTGTACACATTTGTACACCCTTGTACACACTTGTACAACCTTGTACAACCTTGTACAAACCTGTACACCCTTGTACACACTTGTACAAGCTTGTACACGATTGTACACCCTTGTACACACTTGTGC
Organism: Macrosteles quadrilineatus; assembly: GCF_028750875.1. Taxonomy (NCBI): domain Eukaryota; kingdom Metazoa; phylum Arthropoda; class Insecta; order Hemiptera; family Cicadellidae; genus Macrosteles; species Macrosteles quadrilineatus. Next base: position 50,954 of record NW_026543018.1, on the reverse strand, counting down.
ACCCTTGTACAAACTTGTACATCCATGTACACACTTGTACAACCTTGTACAAACTTGTACAAACTTGTACAAACTTGTACATCCTTGTACACGATTGTTCACCCTTGTACACACTTGTACAACCTTGTACACACTTGTACAACCTGATACACAATTGTACAACCTTGTACACACTTGTACAACCTTGTACACACTTGTACAACCTTGTACACACTTGTACAACCTTGTACACACTTGTACAACCTTGTACACACTTGTACAGCCTTGTACACAATTGTACAACCTTGTACACACTTGTACAACCTTGTACACACTTGTACAACCTTGTACACAATTGTACAGCCTTGTACACACTTGTACAACCTTGTACACATTTGTACAGCCTTGTACAAAATTGTACAACCTTGTACACACTTGTACAGCCTTGTACACAATTGTACAACCTTGTACACACTTGTACAACCTTGTACACCCTTGTACAAACTTTTACACATCGTACACACTTGTACACCCTTGTACAAACTTGTACATCCTTGTACACACTTGTACAACCTTGTACACACTTGTACAATCTTGTACACACTTGTACAGCCTTGTACACAATTGTACAACCTTGTACACACTTGTACAGCCTTGTACACAATTGTACAACCTTGTACACACTTGTACAACCTTGTACACCCTTGTACACACTTTTACTTATCGTACACACTTGTACACCCTTGTACAAACTTGTACATCCTTGTACACACTTGTACAACCTTGTACAAACTTGTACAAACTTGTACATCCTTGTACACGATTTTACACCCTTGTACACACTTGTACAACCTTGTAAAAACTTGTACAACCTTGTACACACTTGTACACCCTTTTACACACTTGTACAAGCTTGTACACACTTGTACAACCTTGTACACACTTGTACACCCTTGTACACACATGTACAACCTTGTACACAACTTGTACAACCTTGTACACACTTGTACAACCTTGTAAAACTTGTACACCCTTGTACAAACTTGTACACCCCTGTACACACTTGTACACATTTGTACACACTTGTACACCCTTGTACACACTTGTACAACCTTGTACAAACTTATACAATCTTGTACACACTTGTACAACCCAGTACACAACTTGTACAACCTTGTACACACTTGTACAACCTTGTAAAACTTGTACACCCTTGTACAAACTTGTACACCCCTGTACACACTTGTACACATTTGTACACACTTGTACACCCTTGTACACACTTGTACAACCTTGTACAAACTTATACAATCTTGTACACACTTGTACAACCCAGTACACACTTGTACAATCTTGTACAAACTTGTACATCCTTGTACACGATTGTACACCCTTGTACACACTTGTACAACCTTGTACAACCTTGTACACAATTGTACAACCTTGTACACACTTGTACAACCTTGTACACACTTGCACAACTTTGTACACACTTGTACAGTCTTGTACACAATTGTACAACCTTGTACACACTTGTACAACCTTGTACACACTTGTACAACCTTGTACACAATTGTACAGCCTTGTACACACTTGTACAACCTTGTACACACTTGTACAGCCTTGTACACAATTGTACAACCTTGTACACACTTGTACAACCTTGTACACACTTGTACAACCTTGTACACAATTGTACAGCCTTGTACACACTTGTACAACCTTGTACACACTTGTACAACCTTGTAAAAACTTGTACACCCTTGTACACACTTGTACAACCTTGTACAACCTTGTACACACTTGTACAGCCTTGTACACAATTGTACATACTTGTACACACTTGTACAACCTTGTACACAATTGTACAACCTCGTACACACTTATACAACCTTGTACACACTTGTACAACCTTGTACACACTTGTACAACCTTGTACACACTTGTACAACCTTGTACACACTTGTACAACCTTGTACACACTTGTACAACCTTTTACACACTTGTACAGCCTTGTACACAATTGTACAACCTTGTACACACTTGTACAGCCTTGTACACAATTGTACAACCTTGTACACACTTGTACAACCTTGTACACCCTTTTACACACTTTTACTTATCGTACACACTTGTACACCCTTGTACAAACTTGTACATCCTTGTACACACTTGTACATCCTTGTACACGATTTTACACCCTTGTAGACACTTGTACAACCTTGTAAAAACTTGTACAACCTTGTACACACTTGTACACCCTTGTACACACTTGTACAAGCTTGTACACACTTGTACAACCATGTACACACTTGTACAACCTTGTACACACTTGTACAACCTTGTACACACTTGTACAACCTTGTACACACTTGTACAACCTTGTAAAACTTGTACACATTTGTACACACTTGTACACCCTTGTACACACTTGTACAACCTTGTACAAACTCATACAATCTTGTACACACTTGTACAACCCAGTACACACTTGTACAATCTTGTACAAACTTGTACTCCCTTGTACAAACTTGTACAACCTTGTACACAATTGTAAAACCTTGTACACACTTGTACAACCTTGTACAAACTTGTACACACTTGTACAAACTTTTACATCCTTGTACACATTTGTACACCCTTGTACACACTTGTACAACCTTGTACAACCTTGTACAAACCTGTACACCCTTGTACACACTTGTACAAGCTTGTACACGATTGTACACCCTTGTACACACTTGTGCACCCTTGTACAAACTTGTACATCCATGTACACACTTGTACAACCTTGTACAAACTTGTACAAACTTGTACATCCTTGTACACGATTGTTCACCCTTGTACACACTTGTACAACCTTGTACACACTTGTACAACCTGATACACAATTGTACAACCTTGTACACACTTGTACAACCTTGTACACACTTGTACAACCTTGTACACACTTGTACAACCTTGTACACACTTGTACAACCTTGTACACACTTGTACAGCCTTGTACACAATTGTACAACCTTGTACACACTTGTACAACCTTGTACACACTTGTACAACCTTGTACACAATTGTACAGCCTTGTACACACTTGTACAACCTTGTACACACTTGTACAGCCTTGTACAAAATTGTACAACCTTGTACACACTTGTACAGCCTTGTACACAATTGTACAACCTTGTACACACTTGTACAACCTTGTACACCCTTGTACAAACTTTTACACATCGTACACACTTGTACACCCTTGTACAAACTTGTACATCCTTGTACACACTTGTACAACCTTGTACACACTTGTACAATCTTGTACACACTTGTACAGCCTTGTACACAATTGTACAACCTTGTACACACTTGTACAGCCTTGTACACAATTGTACAACCTTGTACACACTTGTACAACCTTGTACACCCTTGTACACACTTTTACTTATCGTACACACTTGTACACCCTTGTACAAACTTGTACATCCTTGTACACACTTGTACAACCTTGTACAAACTTGTACAAACTTGTACATCCTTGTACACGATTTTACACCATTGTACACACATGTACAACCTTGTAAAAACTTGTACAACCTTGTACACTCTTGTACACCCTTGTACACACTTGTACAAGCTTGTACACACTTGTACAAGCTTGTACACACTTGTACACCCTTGTACACACATGTACAACCTTGTACACAACTTGTACAACCTTGTACACACTTGTACAACCTTGTAAAACTTGTACACCCTTGTACAAACTTGTACACCCCTGTACACACTTGTACACATTTGTACACACTTGTACACCCTTGTACACACTTGTACAACCTTGTACAAACTTATACAATCTTGTACACACTTGTACAACCCAGTACACAACTTGTACAACCTTGTACACACTTGTACAACCTTGTAAAACTTGTACACCCTTGTACAAACTTGTACACCCCTGTACACACTTGTACACATTTGTACACACTTGTACACCCTTGTACAAACTTGTACAACCTTGTACAAACTTATACAATCTTGTACACACTTGTACAACCCAGTACACACTTGTACAATCTTGTACAAACTTGTACATCCTTGTACACGATTGTACACCCTTGTACACACTTGTACAACCTTGTACACACTTGTACAACCTTGTGAACAATTGTACAACCTTGTACACACTTGTACAACCTTGTACACACTTGCACAACTTTGTACACACTTGTACAGTCTTGTACACAATTGTACAACCTTGTACACACTTGTACAACCTTGTACACACTTGTACAACCTTGTACACAATTGTACAGCCTTGTACACACTTGTACAACCTTGTACACACTTGTACAGCCTTGTACACAATTGTACAACCTTGTACACACTTGTACAACCTTGTACACACTTGTACAACCTTGTACACAATTGTACAGCCTTGTACACACTTGTACAACCTTGTACACACTTGTACAACCTTGTAAAAACTTGTACACCCTTGTACACACTTGTACAACCTTGTACAACCTTGTACACACTTGTACAGCCTTGTACACAATTGTACATACTTGTACACACTTGTACAACCTTGTACACAATTGTACAACCTCGTACACACTTATACAACCTTGTACACACTTGTACAACCTTGTACACACTTGTACAACCTTGTACACACTTGTACAACCTTGTACACACTTGTACAACCTTTTACACACTTGTACAGCCTTGTACACAATTGTACAACCTTGTACACACTTGTACAGCCTTGTACACAATTGTACAACCTTGTACACACTTGTACAACCTTGTACACCCTTGTACACACTTTTACTTATCGTACACACTTGTACACCCTTGTACAAACTTGTACATCCTTGTACACACTTGTACAACCTTGTACAAACTTGTACATCCTTGTACACGATTTTACACCCTTGAACACACTTGTACAACCTTGTAAAAACTTGTACAACCTTGTACACACTTGTACACCCTTGTACACAATTGTACAACCTTGTACACACTTGTACAACCTTGTACACACTTGTAAAACCTTGTACACAATTGTACAGCCTTGTACACACTTGTACAACCTTGTACACACTTGTACAGCCTTGTACACAATTGTACAACCTTGTACACACTTGTACAACCTTGTACACACTTGTACAACCTTGTACACACTTGTACATCCTCGTAAAAACTTGTACACCTTTGTACACACTTGTACAACCTTGTACAACCTTGTACACACTTGTACAGCCTTGTACAACCTTGTACACACTTGTAGAGCCTTGTAAAAACTTGTACACCCTTGTACACACATGTACAACCTTGTACACAACTTGTACAACCTTGTACACACTTGTACAACCTTGTAAAACTTGTACACATTTGTACACACTTGTACACCCTTGTACACACTTGTACAACCTTGTACAAACTTATACAATCTTGTACACACTTGTACAACCCAGTACACACTTGTACAATCTTGTACAAACTTGTACTCCCTTGTACAAACTTGTACAACCTTGTACACAATTGTAAAACCTTGTACACACTTGTACAACCTTGTACAAACTTGTACACACTTGTACAAACTTTTACATCCTTGTACACATTTGTACACCCTTGTACACACTTGTACAACCTTGTACAACCTTGTACAAACCTGTACACCCTTGTACACACTTGTACAAGCTTGTACACGATTGTACACCCTTGTACACACTTGTGCACCCTTGTACAAACTTGTACATCCATGTACACACTTGTACAACCTTGTACAAACTTGTACAAACTTGTACAAACTTGTACATCCTTGTACACGATTGTTCACCCTTGTACACACTTGTACAACCTTGTACACACTTGTACAACCTGATACACAATTGTACAACCTTGTACACACTTGTACAACCTTGTACACACTTGTACAACCTTGTACACACTTGTACAACCTTGTACACACTTGTACAACCTTGTACACACTTGTACAGCCTTGTACACAATTGTACAACCTTGTACACACTTGTACAACCTTGTACACACTTGTACAACCTTGTACACAATTGTACAGCCTTGTACACACTTGTACAACCTTGTACACATTTGTACAGCCTTGTACAAAATTGTACAACCTTGTACACACTTGTACAGCCTTGTACACAATTGTACAACCTTGTACACACTTGTACAACCTTGTACACCCTTGTACAAACTTTTACACATCGTACACACTTGTACACCCTTGTACAAACTTGTACATCCTTGTACACACTTATACAACCTTGTACACACTTGTACAATCTTGTACACACTTGTACAGCCTTGTACACAATTGTACAACCTTGTACACACTTGTACAGCCTTGTACACAATTGTACAACCTTGTACACACTTGTACAACCTTGTACACCCTTGTACACACTTTTACTTATCGTACACACTTGTACACCCTTGTACAAACTTGTACATCCTTGTACACACTTGTACAACCTTGTACAAACTTGTACAAACTTGTACATCCTTGTACACGATTTTACACCCTTGTACACACTTGTACAACCTTGTAAAAACTTGTACAACCTTGTACACACTTGTACACCCTTTTACACACTTGTACAAGCTTGTACACACTTGTACAACCTTGTACACACTTGTACACCCTTGTACACACATGTACAACCTTGTACACAACTTGTACAACCTTGTACACACTTGTACAACCTTGTAAAACTTGTACACCCTTGTACAAACTTGTACACCCCTGTACACACTTGTACACATTTGTACACACTTGTACACCCTTGTACACACTTGTACAACCTTGTACAAACTTATACAATCTTGTACACACTTGTACAACCCAGTACACAACTTGTACAACCTTGTACACACTTGTACAACCTTGTAAAACTTGTACACCCTTGTACAAACTTATACACCCCTGTACACACTTGTACACATTTGTACACACTTGTACACCCTTGTACACACACATACGGGGTTTTACCGAATACTCGCAAACACCTAATTGTGGCATCTTTCAACCTGCGGCCACCAGTGGATGAAGGAAGGTGGTAGAAACATGTCTGCATCGATATTTTTAATGAACACTCCATTTTAACATCTAACATTCCAGTTTTTAAATTGTGGCACCATGCCACAAATCGGTATATATCAACAGTGTGTGGACAGGATGCCACTAATGCGTTGTAGTGCTTGAGCGGTGTGTGCACCCCCCCTACTTCTCGCGTGCGCTGTTGCCAGTTCTCCGTTCTAGTTCCTTCATTCCGTTCTGTATTCATGTGGCTATGCCCTAGCCGCTGTAGCTCATTTCCCGCGCTCATGACGTCGTCTTTTATTAGTGTAAGGATTTTATATGAAGTTTTTTTCAAAGCTCCAATAATTTTTACAATTATTGGATTTAAAGTCAATGGACCAAATGAAATGTCGTGAGGATTACATAAAACTACATGCTATTTTGTTGATATTTTATCGTCACATTGTATGTATGGTTTACGAACTGAGATACTTGGAATAAAGGCCTTAATGTGCTGGGTAAATTATCAGTTTCATGGGAATATACAAGAAATCTATTCTATCTATATATTAATTACGTAAGCCGATTCTTTGCGTCAAAATTGTGGGCGACTGGGAAGTCGTAGAACGACGTGAGAGGGCTCAAATTAAAGGTCTTTATCCCGTGACGGCGGGAAAAATAGTGAAATTCCCAAAATCTTAACACAAAATTAGATATAACGTACAATGTTCTCCATAAGAATAGCATTAGAAGGCATTTACTGCTGATTTTTGTTTACTTCAATCCAGCTGATCGTGATTTTATCATTAGCAAGTAAGCTTACATTTGGATTACTCATTTGCCAGTCAATTCTGCAATGTAATGTATACTATATAAAACCAACTATATAAAGGGATAACGTTACCTTTAATAATCAAGACTTTTTAGTTATGTCAAAGTTGAAATAAATTGGTTTCAAGATTTAAGAAACGATTCAAGATTAAAAGAAGATCTTCTTTGTTTTTATTTCAAAACATATGTAAAAGATTTATTCCAATTTTTTTTTTAAATTTACTAACATTTATATTTGAGATTTATTGTAGTGTTTAATCAATATTTTGTATGAAGTGGAATAACCTCAACGGTTACTCTTAGAAACAATTTGGGAATAGAGATGAAGTAGGTTCGTACAGGTATTTAAACGAACCAAAAATATTTATGTCGTGATTAGTTTCGATAACTGGGTAATGGAACCCTAACTAGCCGCAAAATAGTTAGTAATTAGACGTTGACTAGGCCCTTTTTTGGTAGAATATGTAAATCAATCGCACCTTTAGGAGGATTAACACCACATACTTACGCGCGCGTACAGATTGGCCAATGGTTAAAGGGTCGTTTCTAACATACAGATTGACCAAAGATCCTAATGAGCAGTGACAAAAAATGGGGGACGAGCTTGTCCATTCAAGTCAAGTGTTTGTCAACATATAGCAACAATAGCATATTCCTTTGGTCATACGTTTCAACTTCTGAAAGTAGTTATAGTTTATTAGTTTTATTATTGTTATTTTTGTATTATTTAAATTGGAAATAAATCTGACAGTTTTAAGGAAATATTACCTGGGGACCGAGCCATAACAAATAATGTTTTTCCATTTGTACTGTGTTCTGTATTTTGTGTACTCTTTTTTTTGTGGTATAATAAAAACTAATAACAGTATCTTTTTTGTTTTCTTTCATTTTAAATTATGATAAATATACTTTTCCTACAGTCACCCGACAAAGTTGGCTTCCTTGTACTGTTTATAGTACAGAAAGCTGCTAACTGCTGCATATTTATACTTTGTCGTACGGTTTATACTTTGGCGCACATCAGGATTCCAACGAAACAACACAAAACAGCGTGGTTCTATTATGCACGTAATCCGTGTACACTTCAAATTACAAAAACATTCGGAACTATATTCTCAAGTCGCGGAGCACATTTCTTGCCGAGGAAAAATAGAGGAGTGATACGGACCGGGTACTACTTTCTCTAGGGCACATATTTGTGTTGCCAGCTGAACCTAAAAACGTGTTGTATAGTGTTTGAAAGACTAATTATTTATATGTTTTATAGTGACTGTAGGAAAAATATAATGTGTAACACGAGTGCAAAAGGCCTTTGCTGCACTCGAGATCATTCCGCACTCGCCTGCGGCTCGTGCGTAAACATTGCTCTCGTGTGCAGCAAAGTGCCACTTTGCCCACTAGTCACACACATAACTATTTATGGTTTATACAATTCCATTGCGGAGGGGTTTAATGTACTGTACAAGTTTATTCATAAATAAGTAGATATGAATTTTAAACGTCAAGTATTGTCCTTCAAATTTTTAAGTAGGCCTATGCATCGGGAAAACGTGGACTTGCCCTTGAATTGTATTTTGATTTGGATTATTTGTATTTTTGTTATTGCTTTATATTTAAATAAATTATAGTTTGTATATATTTCCAGTAGGCCTAGTATGCATATTCTTATTTATATTTTAGAGTTTGTACATATCTTTTTGTATGTATTCTTGTTTTTTTTTTTGTGGTTAACTAATTTTATTTCTTTCACATTTATATTATTACCAATATACTTTTGTAATAGTTGAAAATTTATACGTAAATATTTATTGATACTTTTATAAACATGGTTTGTGGTTGTATTGTTTAGTTTGTAACAAATATATAAGTTTGATAAATGCAGTGTGGAGTTAGTATTTTCTTTTGACGTTAACTGAAAACGTAGCTGACTGAAAAAGTAATGACTGAATAAGTAATTAATAACATATTGTTATTTATGTGGGAATTTTAAGGCAAAATGTTATTTGTGGTTTATAATTTTTATTTTTACTTCGGGTCAATTTTGAATAAGTGATTAGCTATTAATACTCTGTGGTAGAACATTTTCTTAGGGCTATTTTACTTACAATAGGCCTATATCTTTTTCCTTTTTTGAACTTTTGTTGAATAAATACTACTCCCATAATGAATATTTCTAGATTAGTTTTGTGAACTTAAAACTGAGCATTGTGTGCGGAATACTAAAGACAGAGATTCAAGGTAATTTTCAAACAAGGGACCTACACCTACAAACGAGAATGCGTATGCTTTGAATCTTGAAAGAAAACTCCAGGACTTTTAAATTGTAACATTATCGTAATTATTGCTATAAGTAGGTCAAACAAATTAACAATTTTGTAACAAACTCAAAATACCAAAAGATGTACTTTGTGTACTTTACAAGAAATTGATAGTGAGTTTATCCGTAATTAGTTATATTTTATAACCTATTATTTGCCTTAGAATACCGCACAGTTTTATTTAAGCTGTAGTCGAGTGTAAAAACCTTATTTGTTTACTTGACAGCTTATATAAAACTTAATGTTTTACAAAATTAAATGCGTCTCTTGAGTTTGGCCACCTCTGTGACTGTTAAGATTTGAAAGCGTTGACAAACACTTCACGTGAACAGACAGACTCCAACCCCACACGGGACATCTCTGCTGTAAGCTCCTCCCCCATTTTTTGTCATTGCTCATTAGGACCTTTGGTCAATCTGTATGTTAGAAACGACCCTTAAACCATTGGCCAATCTGTATGTGGCCATACTTACACTAGGCTAATAGTGGGTTTTTAATGTTGATCACAAACAAATTTAGGTCCAAGTTCTGTCAATGGGATGCCTTTACTTAAGAATAATTTTGTTAAACCTTTACAAAATGAGCATAGACTTAGAAATAATAACTGGGTAGGGTATCTCAACACACCATTTTTTGCCTTTTCTTATTTGACGAAGACAATTTCCAATACTTTATTTCAATCGGGGAAGCCTTGTTATCAGCATTAACCAAAAAACCAAACCTACCTTAATAAACCAATATTTATTCATAAACATGTTTGCTGCCTTTAGCAGTTAAACCTCTGGAATCATTCAAATTCTTTATTGAACATAACGTTATCAACAAAAGCAAACAAAGACAAACAACAAACTGTTTTGTTTTTTTTGCACAAAAGATATGTTGTAGTGGGATATCTAGGCCTATCCTGACATATAGATAATTTGATTCTGAGTTTGTTGAAATATTCCAACAATAAGTCCCTACAAGCCACTAGTTTACGTTAAAATACGCAATAAGTATGACTCCGTTTTTTCTGTATGCATATAATTAATTCATGGTAATGTAAAAGTATGCGTAACGAATTTTTCACCTCACTATGATGTTTTTAGCTGTTTTACATACATTTAGCTGGTTTATATTGGTGGCTGAAAGTTACGTTTTGCTGGCCATGCCAGCTGTCATCGTCATATGGGGACCGAGCAGGGGTTTACATCCCTAGGGCCGCAAAATCACGTGTTCGCCTATTTACTTAAAACATTAATGTATATTAAATGCACAAGCTGTATCCATGGCATTGCAATAGAATTGTTTTTTGTCACAGCTGCCTAGACAACTATTTATTGTTATTTTTGATTTTGCTGATTCCTCAAAAAATTTCACATAAATAAGAGGGACGTTATATTGCAAAACATACTTGGGTGAAAAATAGCGCTCGTACCACGAGCCAAAATGGGTTTGCAGCTCTCGATCGTTTCACGTTCTCGACTTCGTCCCGAACTTAAAACCCGATATCGAGTCGGCAAAACCTCACTGTAGGCCCTAGGTACGAAATATACTATTTTTTTACGGTGGATTTAGAGACCCAAAGATTCTCACCCCGTTGCGAAGCATGGGCAGATAGTTAGTTATAAGATTATAAAGTCTTTACTGTTTTGTCTGTACATTGCGTAGACTCATGAAGTGTTTGGTTATTTCTACGTTGTATATAATAAGATAGCCGAAACGAGTCTTGTGTATATATCTGTACGTTTGTTTGATTCTTACTGTCATTGTGCCTGTAACGCCAAAATTCCAATTCACGTGTCCTACCTTGGGAAAACTAGAGTACCGTTCATGATCCAAATAGTTTTGTAATTGTTTGAATAAATTTGCCAAGTTTGATCAAAATATATCCATAAACAGGCAAACTACAACATTTTACAATATTCTTTATATGAATAACAAGGGAATTTTAAATTTACAATTTTTGAATTTGTCCTGTTACCAATAACCGTCCAAAAACACTTTGATATACTAAATTATTTGTTTTATAAGCTATTTAAAAAGGTCTGGATATAAATTGGGAAATTTTGTATTTTTAAGGTAACGTTTTTCTCCATTTTATATATTAGTAACAATATGTATAGTATCAAATTCAGTAATAACATTGACTACTGTATTTAAACCTTAACACAAGTGTTTATATATTCATTGAGGCTACTGGTGCTACCGCTGATGGCTTATGCATGTGTACGTTAGTAGCTAGCAGACAATTTACCAACTAGGAACATGAAATCAGCTGTTCCCCGTCCTCACTGTCGCGGTTGCTCGCCTAGCATGTCAACAGCTGACTGCTGTAAAAATTGGATGAGGCGACAGTAACTTTTTCTAGTACGCTTCTTTACCATGGCATCTGCCAATTCAATTTTGTCCTAAAAAATGTATACACATCTCTAAGATTTGTTGCCAACTAACAAGCAATTCAAATAAAAAAAACTATTGTTAATCATCCCTGCAAAACTGCTAATAATTCATGATCAAATTTTCATCAGAATTCCGTTAGTTTAAATCAACGATCACATAAGACCAATAGATGGAGCACATCTATATAACTCACATACAAGCAGTTGAAGCCAGGTCCGCCATCTTAGTGCAGGTTAGAAGTGGTAGATGCCAATGAAAACGGCACCAAAACTCAATGTCCAGCTTCAAAATAACTTGACATTTAGACTAAAGGTAAATCGTTGACACTTCGTGTGAAAGATGTCAATTAGTCTAGGACACTATTGGTTCTAATTAAAATCTCAAAAGTTTATATTTTCTATTTTAAATCTTGAAATAAAGTCGGTACTTTTAAATGAGTTTTTAAATATGACATAACAAAGTTCGTCGGCTGCTACTGTTTTTATTTCTTCGTCAGGTAAGTAAAAAAACGGTGGATTTTGTGGCTAAAGAGCTCAATTTCTTGGATAATATTTTTTTTTTTAATTTTTATAAAGGAGAGTTGTATAAAGAGTTTCAGAAACCATCTTGTGACTTTGAAAATTTTTACATTGTAAACCAAACGCTAAACCTTTAACACACTTTAATACGATATAGATACATATATTATAAATTAATTTGTAGCTTTTTAGAATTTTTCTTTCGCCCAACAAGTTTTTGTAATTATTGTAAACTAACTTTTTCTAAGATACGGTAAACGCTAGGAAACAAATTAAAAGCGTATTTTAAAGGCCATTGTTCAACCGTCATGAATTGTTACATACCAACCTTTAGGGCCCATTGGTGACATTGGGGGGTGGAAGTCTAAATTTAGTTCATTACAATTACGTCAATGGAATGACCTTGAGCTCTGCTAGTAAGATGCTGTGGTATGGTAGCGTGTCGGGGAGAAGGGTAAAATTATTGTTCATGCTTACTCATTCGCTCTTACCCACAAACAAATTTATTTCAAGCCTAAAATGAAGAATGTAGATCTAACTTCTATATTCGTTTGGAAAACGTCAGTAAGAGGCAAGTCTAGACTGTTCCTATGTCTGCGCGGTCCATCACTAGTTACTTTCTTTACTTATTTTTTTTGAAAGCCTATGTGTCGATTATGTATCTTGAGCAATGTAAAATCAAGATGACGTTGTTCAAACTAAGATATAAGTTTGGACTTCCTTGTGTGACCAAAATGGTCGCCTACAGAGCAACAGAAGAATCTACAATTTCTTATAAAATCAGTTTTATTGACGTTTGCAGACAGTTTTATATAATTGTTTTAAGGAAACCCAAAATCTATTGGCAATCATAAGTTAATATGATTTGAACTTTTTGCCTTATACAAATGAAATACCATGTGCATATTGGTCCTCTGGTCCTGTTAATAAAATTTTTTGAAGGGTTTCTTTTATAATTTAAAACTATATCATTGCACAAGCATTTTCAAGGACTCTCTGCAGTTTTGCGTACTCTTGCAACTACTAATTCAAGAATCAGTTTGATGACCGATTAAAAATAATGTGTTTATACGTTATAAAGATTCAACTGTTAAATATCATAGTTTTTTAGGGTGGGACTGGAAATTTAGACTATATTAAAGATTTGCATTCATAGTAGAACATTATATACTTTAAGTAAACCAACAGAAAAAGATTGTTTAAAATTTTCAAGTTCATTTTAGAACAAACTGTTTGCTCCGCCTCCCAGTTAACTGAGAATTTCAAGAAGTAAAAACATATTAAATAAATAATAAGTGAAGTTAAATATATCCCACAGTGATTTTAAAAAACATTACAGTAGACCCTCTCTAATCCGGCACTGCACCACTCCGGCACTCCAGTAATCCGGCGTCTTTTGACGGGAGGTCTTCCGCGATCGCGGCAAAATCATTAACATCTCCCGCGGTCACGGAAAAGTTATCGTCGTCATGCGCGATCGCGGCAAATTCCTTAAAATCGCCAGCAGACGTATAGACGTTATCATCGCCTCCCGCGGTCACGGAAACGTCATCGTTGTCAAGCAAGATCGCGGCAAAATCACGAACATCGCCAGCGGACGTATATACGTTATCATCGCCTCCCGCGGTCACGGAAACGTCATCGTCGTCAAGCATGATCGCGACAAAATCACGAACATCGCCAGCGGAAGTATAGACGTTATCATCGCCTCCCGCGGTCACGGAAACGTCATCGTCGTCAAGCACGATCGCGGCAAAATCCCGAACATCTCCCGCAGACGTATATACGTTATCATCGCCTCCCGCGGTCACGGAAACATCATCGTCGTCAAGCACGATCACGGCAAAATCATGAACATCTCTCGCGGTCATGTAGACATTATTGTTGCCTTCCACGGCCGCAGCAAAAATGTTATCATCTCCCGCGGCCGTGTAAACATCATTGTCTACTCCCGCGGTCACGGAAACGTCATCGTCGTCATGCGCGATGGCGGCAAAATCACGAACATCTCCCGCGGTCACGGAAAAGTCATCGTCGTCATGCGCGATCGCGGCAAATTCATGAACATCGCCAGCAGACGTATAGACGTTATCATCGCCTCCCGCGGTCACGGAAACGTCATCGTCGTCATGCGCGATGGCGGCAAAATCACGAACATCTCCCGCGGACGTATAGACGTTATCATCGACTCCCGCAGTATCGGAAATGTCATCGTCGACTTGCGCGATCGCGGCAAAATCATGAACATCTCCCGCGGTCAGGAAAACGTCATCGTCGTCATGCGCGATGGCGGCAATTTTACGATTATCTCCCGCGGACGTGTAGACGTTATCATCGCCTCCCGCGAATACGTAATTGTCATGCCCGATCGCGGCAATAGCGGTTTCTGATCACGCAAACTTCGGAGACGTGTTTTAATTGCATTTTAAGTGTTTTTAATGATAACATTCCAGTAATCCGGCATTTTCACTAATCCGGCAGTATGGCGGTCCTATATCTGCCGGATTACTGAGAGTCTACTGTACACAAACTTCACGGATGCCAATATACTTCTAACAACCTTACTAGGAATTTCCTAAAACTGATATTGTACGTTGAAATAGGTTTATCTATCCATCTATTCTATTCTATATTCTATACTATTATAAAGAAGAGGGGGTGTCTGTGTGTGTGTTTGTATGAGCTAATCTCAAAAAATACTGATCCGACTATGCTCAAATTGCACACAAATGAAGCTACAGCTCCGAGGATACATATGGAACTATTGCCGCTTCGATATTCACCTAGGGCTTTGCCCCGTGGGCTTTAAAAAATCTGAGATGAGAGATTTAAAAGTAAATATTGATTGATGGTATCCATGGTAACAAAGAACAAACCTAGTAAGTTTAAAAATGTAAACAAGCAGAACTAACTAACTGTCAAATTGATTTTGATTTCACAATTCAACACAGCTGGTTCAAACCTTATTAAATACTGCACGAATATTAGAACAGAGGGGGTAAGGATTATAAATTTAAAATAATGATGTCACTAGCCTGAATGTAAACATTATTTAACATTACCTAAAGGAACTGCCAAACCATATGTAAATGTAATTTCATTATTATAGGATTGTTTCGGTAACTGTACTTCATTTGTTTATGATCTAACTATACTGAGTCTGTTTGTTAATTATACTTAAATATACTTAATTTTGTGAAATGTTGTAATAATATTTATTTATTTTTATAATAATTCATTGTAAAAGAAATCATTCGATGGATATAGGAAATAATCAACATTCTATATTGCCTTATCAACCTAGGCCCTTATCCTGAGTTATGAGGTATATTCTTTTGATTTATTTGTTTGTAAACAGTAATATAATCCCCCTGCCCCAGCAAACCTATAGACTGAGCGAATTCCCGTTTGCCTGATTATAATTTCACTAAAATATGTTAGAAAATTGCCCTATTAACATGTTTGGAACTATTGTGATAGGTTTTCGTTTACAGTGCAAACCATTAAACACATTCTTTTATTATAGGTATATGTGTGCTACACTATAGGATACCGTATAAATTAAAAGACCATATTTTCTTAAACCGTTTCCTCTCCCATCACTGCAATGATCATGTTCTACTTATATGCCAACCCCGTACGAAGGACGGGTATTCTACTAGTTATTAATAAAGTTGAGAATACTAAAGGTTCTACAAAACAAAACATTGAATAATAAAAATACATTTGTATGAAAGTAACAGATAGATTGACAAAATTGTAAAACGATCGTATAATATCTAACAATATCAAATTATTTACAGTATCATGGTTACAACTTTTAAACTACTTTTGTTATGACTCAATGTTAACCTCTTTAGGACCTTTCATTTTATGCTTTTGTTAGTGGGGACTGGTTAAAACACCACAGTAGGTTTTACAAATATGATTGTGAGATGATATTATAATCTGAACTAGATTATGCGTGTTGATAATAATATGTATTTTAATTTAAGTACTTTAATTGATTCGGTTATATGTTTACCTCATATAACATTTGAAACATTAGATGTCTTTGGAATACTCTGAGAGTGAGAAGCAAAACATAACTTTCAGCAATGATGCATCGAAATCTACCTTTACTGACAGTAGAGGGAAGGACGGTTATTATCACATGACGTCATAATTAATGTAATTAGGTAAGAATATAGTGATAGGGAGTATCGTAGTCAGGGCTGGGCATGTACTCTGGTGATGTGTGTGATCACAGATGTTGTAGATGGTATTGTTATTAGGTCAAGGACGTCTGAATGTGTTTTAAAAATATTCTGTACTTATAGGTAAAATATTGTAGTATATTTTCATTTTTGATCTATCCATCTACTAGCTGCCGCATGAGTTCTTCAAACGCCTGATTTAAAAAATATGTTGTGCTGGTAACTTTGGGATCTTGTATTATTAACATAGTTATGTCTACTGTGTTTTGTCCTTGATTACTATTTGAGTTATCTGTTAATGGAGATATATTGTTGTCCGTTGTCGAAGATATTTTGTTTTCTTGAATAGAAGGAGCATTTCCAGAGGACATGTTCACCTAGTGATTGGTAATAGTCAAATGACTGGTAATTCGCACTGTTAACACTTATATAGTGCTTATAGAAGTTTGGGTAATAGGTTTCAGTCTTAATATTGTCTTGCCTAAGACGGGAGGAAAACATGTGCACGTACGCATGCGCGTCACGTAACTTGCTCCATCCTGTAGGCACGACTTTAGGTACCTAGACATCCTGTCTGTGTTGGCTTGAACAATGTGAACAGCCTACTTGGATTGAATAATTGATATATTGAGTTCTGTTTGGAATGTAGCATCTAGACACTTTATGCAGTTCTGCAATTATTTGCATCTTATAGGTAAGTAGCGTTGCACTTTTATTGTCACTGCATAATCTTCAAGGTCTGTCTGCAGCGTCAACTAACCAGTATTCACTTGTCTTTGCTAGTGAACCTATTCCTCGAATACTGTAGTCTGTGAACATTAATTACCAATTATCTTGTTGCTTTATTTAATTTCGAGCGTTTTGATTATATTTGCCGATTTTTTAAGTTCAAGTGTTTCTAGTTCTACATATTCCACATCTACATATTGTGATTTGGGGATTTTTCTGATACAGGTAATTATACTCTCTTAATATATTAGTTCTTACTGTTTTAGACCTTAAATACATAAAGCTATTTGTATGGAAAATATTTTGAGTTCTGTTGTTGAGCTTGTGGTTTTACGAAAATTTCTATATATATTAAATTAGTAGTTTTTCAATATGAGACAGTTGAATTAAGATTGCTTAATCATTTAATGTATGTCTCATATTTTGTAATAGATTTTATTCATACAGGCAATTAATCTTTCTTGTGGCATATATTTATAACTATTATTATATTAGTACTAGAGAACCCGTGCTTCAATTTGAGTAATTCTAGCTATATCTTAGAGTTGTTTAAACACTTGTTAGAAAATAATTTTAAATATCTCTTTTTGTGTTGTAAAAGGTTTGCCTACATTATTTTTTTTTTTGCTCTCAGTTTTAACTGATAACTTCCAATGAATGCTAAACGATCTGCTTCAATTTGGGTTAACATGTTACAACAAAGTTTTTACAGCATTGAGAATTAAAGAAAACTGTTGCCTAACTGATAGCCTGTGTTGCGTAATTTAAGTTTGGGTAATTTTATTTCTTTGATTTGAGACTTCCCGCTAATACTAAGGTGGTCTGCCGTTACACTTTAGACGCATAAATGAGCGAAGCATTATTTAAAGATTGTCAATGGCTAAAGCAGCTAACACCCTACAATATGTTCCCTTTCAACAGATGCACCGTTTGTTTGCCCGATATTATTTAAGTTCTAAAGAATGACAAATTTATCTGATAGTTCATACTGTACCTTTGTAGTGAAACTGGCCATCCTGACCATTTGCTTGTACTTTGTAAATGTGCATAGCAGGATGTACTCGTGCAATCAAAATTTGTTCTACAATCGCCAGGTCAGTTAATTCGTTCGGGGCACTTGACACATCCATATTATTTAACGCCGTGAATTATGTTGCATTTGAACGACAACGGGAACAAATTGGTAATTGATTTGAAGCTGTTAGTCGTTGCTGATGACAGTTAGTCCAAAGTGTAAAATTTTAGTGCATCTAATTCATGTTGGAATTGATTAGCTATCTGCCTATCATTATCAGCTTCATCTGGTTCTTTTTGTTCACGACACCACTCTCTTACAATATTTGCATTATTGGTGCGACGACCAATATTACGTTGGGCCTTTGAGCAACAAACAAATATAGCAAAACTGTTACTTCCATTGATAAACTGTTACATTCCAACTTTAACCTAGGATGAAAGTAAACATTGAAATGTAAACAAAACAGTTACAAACAATTAATATATGTTTATCTTATTTAAATGAAATGAGATAAACCCATATGTCATAAACCCAATATAATTTTTATTTCAACTTACATTAAAATAACAAGCGAAATTGCGTGACCCGTAAAATAAAATCCAGAAGGAAATTCGCAAATATTTTTTACCAAAACATTGTACTCAGTATTGTTTAGCTGTTGGCCAAATTTCATATTAATTGGTCAAGCCATTACATTCTGATGCTCTTATAAAGAAGTTACAAAGTGAGGGAAAGTGAGCTTCGCTCAATAATGGGGGTGTGACTTTTAGTTTTCTCAAAAGTTTATGGGTGCTTTTGGCTTTATATATAGATATAGTTTGATTCAAATTTTTAAGATGGAAGAAACTGTTAGTGATATTTATTGAGAATAGCCTCTCATCCTGTTATGTGTTAAATCATAACATAACTGCTTTTTGTGATCATTTGATAACTTCTAAATTAAGTCTTTTGACTTTAGTAAAATATAGCTGGAATAGATTGCTTCTTTCTTATTTGATTTTTATTGAGAATTACCTCACATACTGTTAGGTCTAAAATCGTAACATATCTGCTTTTTGTGATCATTTGATGAATTATAAATTGCTTCTTTCTTATATGGTTGTTTGAGATGGAAGTAAATGTTAGTGATTTCCTTGTTTGATTTTTATTGGGAATCGCTTCACACTGCTAGGTTTTTAAATAATAATAAAACAGTTTTTGTCATCTTTCGATTAGTTTAATTTACGTTTTTGACTTTGTTAAAATGTAGGTGTTTCCTTATACGATTGTTTATAATGGATATAATGTTAGTGATTTTCTTATTTGATTTTTATTATGAATTGCAATTGTATATGATTGAAAATAACTGATAGCTATTTCCTTCTTGCGACAGTAATAAAACTGTTTTTGTGATCATTCAAAGGTTTGAAATTCGACTTTGTTAAAATGTAGCTTTATTGGGAATCGCTTCACACTGCTAGGTTTTTAAATAATAAAACAGTTTTTGTGATCTTTCGATTAATTTAATATACGTTTTTGACTTTGTTAAAATGTAGGTGTTTCCTTATACGATTGTTTATAATGGAAATAATGTTAGTGATTTTCTTATTTGATTTTTATTGGGAATTGTATATGATTGAAAATAACTGATGGCTATTTCCTTCTTGCGACAGTAATAAAACTGTTTTTGTGATCATTCAAAGGTTTGAATTTCGACTTTGTTAAAATATAGCTTTATTGGGAATCGCTTCACACTGCTAGGTTTTTAAATAATAAAACAGTTTTTGTGATCTTTCGATTAATTTAATATATGTTAAAATGTAGGTGTTTCCTTATACGATTGTTTATAATGGAAATAATGTTAGTGATTTTCTTATTTGATTTTTATTGGGAATTGCAATTGTATATGATTGAAAATAACTGATAACTTTTTCCTTCTTGCGACAGTAATAAAACTGTTTTTGTGATCATTCAAAGGTTTGAATTTTGACTTTGTTAAAATGTAGCTTGATGAAGATGATTCTTATACGATTGTTTAAGATAGAAAATACTGTCAGTGATTTCCTTATTTGATTGTTATTGGGAATGGTTTGAAAACAATAATCAAACTATCTCATAGGTCTTTAAGCAATAACAAAACCGTTTTATGTATCTTCTGATAATTTGAAATTAAAATATAGCTTGCTTAAGATTTTTTTTTTCAAAATAAATGCATAAAATGGTTACAATACTTAATAAATTTAATGTGCATTTTCTTTTCTAGAGTTATCGTGGCCTAACTTTATACACCAAGTGTTCCTGATTTCTACTGAAATAGGTAGGTCTAGTTATTCTCTGTTCCATATTGTGTTTGCGTAGCTGAAATGATGTGATATATTAGTTGAAATCTACATGTATAATTAAATATATTGCATGGGTTACATATTGGTGTCTGCTAAATGTTGTTGTATTCTCATATTGTAATTAGCTTGGTTAGTAATTTAATTGATTTAATATCTTGTTCTTGAGGCCTGAAGAAAATTGTTTCTCTGATTATATACCATTCTTAAGCGAACAACTTATACCTTTTAATGGACTTTACTTCAGTTTTAAGCATGTATATTGTTTTGGATTGATACAAATATGATTAGTAGCTGCACGTGTTAGTTACACCCCCCCCCCCCTTTGCTTCATTATTGCGAGACTTCCACTACACCACTTGTCCGTTGATTGGCTGAGTAGACCACGCCCCCCAGTGAGCCCTCCCCACTACACCACCTGTCCTGTGATTGGGTGAGTAGACCACACCCCCATATAGCCCGGCCCCCCACCAGAGCGCATAAAACTAGTTGGAGTTCTTTCAAACTTCACTGTTCATCACGTGCTCTTGCCAGGTACACATCATGTGCACAAGCAAGCTGCACATCAAGTGATGAACGGTGAGCTAACTTATGCAATGTTGGGCCCGCATTCATATATCAGCTCATTTCTTTTTCAGGTTAATAATAACTAATCTTTTGTTGAATTGCTATGTTTACTTGTTTTTTCCTTTCAGGTTAACTAACTTGTTGTTGCATTACTATATTCACTTGTTTTGTTTTCTGGTTAACTAACTTGTTGTTTATTTTGTTTGCAGGTTGACCTCCAATGTATATGTCTAATCATTTTCAGGTTAAACTCTATCCTTCCTTAACACATAGAGGCAAGAAAACCTGATGTTTCCTTAAAGTGCAAAATGGCATGAAAACCAATTGTACTTAGATCTCCATACCCTATTCAAATCTTGTATATATGTTTAATCATTTTCAGGTTAAACTCTATCCTTCCTTAACACACATAGAGGCAAGAAAACCTTATGTGTTTCCTTAAAGTGCAAAATGGCATGAAAACCAATTGTACTTAGATCTCCATACCCTATTCAAATCTTGTCTATATGTCTAATCATTTTCAGGTTAAACTCTATCCTTCCTTAACACACATAGAGGCAAGAAAACCTGATGTTTCCTTAAAGTGCAAAATGGCATGAAAACCAATTGTACTTAGATCTCCATACCCTATTCAAATCTTGTCTATATGTCTAATCATTTTCAGGTTAAACTCTATCCTTCCTTAACACACATAGAGGCAAGAAAACCTTATGTGTTTCCTTAAAGTGCAAAATGGCATGAAAACCAATTGTACTTAGATCTCCATACCCTATTCAAATCTTGTCTATATGTCTAATCATTTTCAGGTTCTTCATGCATGTACTGTTGTAGTCTTACTTGTAGATAGTCTTGTAGATACTATGCACCAGTAGTTGTGTTTTGGTGTTGGTAGTTTGAATCTTTGCACTACTATTTTTCTTGCATGGCTTTCGGTTTTTTTTTAATAGAGGATGACCTTGACCTACTTTTATGATTGGTTAGTTGAAACTTTATCTTTGAAAATAGTTTATCATTCCATAGCCAAACTCTTCCTATTAGATATAATTATTTCCCACTCCCCACCCTTTTACAACACTCCTAACTTCCCCCACTCTGTCCTATACCTATATCCCCCACCACTTGGAGTGGGTATATATGTGAGAGCATTTTGGTTAATAACATCATTCTGTTGCCTGCCTGCAGAAGAGCCATGGACCCCTGCTTCAGAAAGACCACTAAGCCGATGAAGCCGGTGGCTGGAGTGAAAAGGTCCAAACTTCTCCAGGCATTGAATGGGGAAATAAGGAAAGAATGTACTGTCTCCAAGACGATTCAGGAGCCTGGACCTTCTTCTGCTGCTGCCAACACTTCTTCTGGACCTTCTGCTGCTGCCAACACTTCAAAGCCTCTGCCTGTCTCCAAGATTTCTCCAGAGCCTGGATCGTCAACTTCTATCGTCAAGAATATTCAAGAGCCTGGACCTTCTTCTTCTGCTGCCAACACTTTGAAACCTAGGCCTCCATCATCGCCATCGTCTTCTTCTTCTTCATCCTCGTCTTTTGACTCCTTGTCTTCATCATCCTCGTCCTCGTCTTCTACGTCATCCCCCCGAAAACAAAGAAATATGTCCCCCCTATCAATGCTACTTTCTCCCTTGATTGTCTCCTTACTATCCCCTATCAAATCTCCTGAAAAGCCATCTCCTCCCAAAGATAAGCCGTCTCCTCTCAAAAACAAGTCATCTCCTAACAAAGATAAGTCATCTCCAAAACCTCAAACACCTAACCTAACTCTTCCTAATTTAAATCCATCCTCAAACCAGATTACCAACATAGATTCTCCTGAAATAACCATTCCATTACCTCCACCCAAATCCCTCCCTGCTGCACCTGCTGTTGTAAGAAAACTATTTGCAAAACCCGAGTCCTCAAAAGAATCCCTTCCCTCACAAAAAACCCCTTCTGAAAAAATGCAAAAACTTATGGCAAAAAGACGAGCAGCATTTAAGATCAAGTCTCAATGTACTTATGTTTTCCAAAAAGGGGTGAAAAAAGGTGAGCGCTGTGAAAAATCCTGCTTTTCCGATACCAATGTGTGTAGCCTCCACACTAAGGGGAAAAGCAGGATGGTACCCGCCCAACCTAAAATTGTTAATAATAATCCTGTCACAGAAAATCCTCCATCATTTGAAAGATCAAGACCATCAATTATTGTACAAAATCAGGCTCAGGAAAAATCTTGCTTATCTGATCCGGCACCGAGCACCTCCCGTGTTGTTGTGATAAACAAGATCTTACCCAGCCAACCACGGACGTCAGGCTTTGCTCGACCCTGTCGTCCACCACAAATTATTGCCAAAAAAACCAGAATTAATAGGTTGCCCAAAAACAAAAAGTTAGAAATTCTAATGATGACACCTAGTGGTGAAGTCATTTTAAAAGAAGGAAATGACAGGTTCCGCCTTAAATTACCAAGAGGCATGACCATCCCGAATACACCACACCGATACTACTTAATTCGTGATCGGTCTTCGGGATTGGTTACAGTAACATTGTAAATTGGTTTTTAGTTTTAACGTGTTTTTATTATTTTCTTTATTTTCCTTTAGTATGCAAAAATTGGGAACGCATTTGTTGTATCATAACAAATGCGTTCCCAATTTTTGCATTCAAAGAGTGACCTTGAGCTTTTCAACCTATTTTATCGTAAAGGTTTAGGAACACATTTGTCATAACCTTATAATGTGTTCCTAAAGTTTTGTGTATAATATATTTAGACCAAGTTATATTTAACATTTTAATCGTTCATATTGTACAATAAAGATTATATTTCTTCAATGCCATGCTGTATAACTTAACAATTCAAGGTAAAATATATACATATATATATACTTATTTGTAGTAACTTTCTCAGGCTAATTCCTCCATATATATATATATATATTCTATTGTTTTTGAACTCTTATCTTTATACTTAAACTTTAAATTATTCCTGGACTTTCAAAATAGCATTTATTTAGCAAAACAAAATTTACTTCATATTAGTTCAATACAAAAACTGTTTACAATATATTTTATATTTTGTCATTATTTGTTTTTTCTATTTAGACAAAAATAAAATGTGCTTGAATTTTATGTTTAGTTTTTCTTATGAAAACCTTATCTATTGTTAATATTCCAAATCATTTTAGGTACTCATAATTAAGACCAATACAGTCATAGAATATTGTTAAAGCGTAATACTGTGCCCAAACAATTAGGTCAAGGTCAAACTGAAGAATTTTTAAAAAACAATAAAATAGCTACATGTTTTATGATTCACTCTCTGAACTAAATGATAATCTTCTACGAACATTACCACAAAACTGTAATATTCGACAAAGTTTGTTTTCACCATTTTCAACTTCATCTGCTTGAACTGGAATCGTTGGTGTTTCACAATAGTCCGAATGAAATTCTTTAATTGGTGTGTCTTCAGTGGGTTGAATTTGTTCATTAATAAACTCTTCGTCCACTTGTTCTTCTAGCATCTCTTGCAAGTCCTCGTCACTTTCTGTATTGTTTTCTTCCACATTCCCTGCTTCATCAAAATCAGTCGGTAAGATTCTGGGCTCTACTCCAGTAAGGTATGTGTGGTCTGTAGGAGGCATTGTGAATGTGTATGCTAAACCCCTATTTCAGGTGTTATTTATAAAATACTTAAGCCATTGGTGGGGGGTTTAACACGCCCCTTCATTGAATAAAAATGGAGTGGGGGTTATACACTGTGCTATATATATGAGTCCTGAGCCCCACCCATATCATTACTGTGAATACAACCATGCAGTGTGTAATGTAGATAGTTTTCTAAGTAGTGTCTTAAACCTGCAAAAATGTATCAATGTGAAAATTGTTGGGAGTCTTTTGAGGATGAATTGCTCTTAAATATTCATCATGAACTCTTACATAGACCTAATGAATCTTCAGCACCGATGGAATATGAAGATTTCGTTGAAGACCCCTTCTTGCAACAGAATAGATCAACAGTTATACAGTATGCACCACCAAACCAACAATTGTCAGTAGAAATATTAGCTCAAGCATTTCCTAAAGCAATAGTAAACCATTTCAAAATTTCTAATAACAATTATGAATTGTCAGATTTTATTTTAAAAGCTAAACCCCTTATCATAGAAACACTAGAAAAGGAACTAACCAGACTTAATTTTATCAAATTCGGCTTGCTCTTGGACACTAGATTTACAAATGTGCAAAATGAGGTTTCCCCGCGGGGGTTTATAACACGAAATAAATCGATCATGGTAACCAGTGATATAGAGGCTGAAGTCGACAGTTGCTTACAAGAAATTGTTGTTAAAATATCTGAACATGAAGGAAGAGGATCTGGGTGGTCTTTGCTAAGTGTAGACAGTTTAGATATACGTGTACATAAACATGGATATGGTGATAGAGGTAGTAGTTTCATTCCACTGCCTAAAAAAATTGCTGATACAAGAACTTGTATAAATGTTCAAAATGAGGACAATGAATGTTTTAAATATGCACTTTTAGCAAAGTTTGTTGAAGATAGGAATGCCTATAGACCTAGCCGGTATTATAGTGAAGTGGCTCATAAATATAATTTCTCAGGTTTGTCTTACCCAGTGTCTTTAAAAGATATCAAGAGATTTGAAAAACAGAATCTTAATTCATCAGTTAATGTCTATGGATTGGATGAGTCTAATAATGTTTTTCCCATTCAGGTTACATCTCATGAGCGTAAAGACCATACTGATCTTTTACTCCTCACAAATGGTAAAATCTCACATTATGTATACATCAAAAACTTTAATGCACTTTTATCAAGACAACTATCCAAAAGGAAGATGAGACTCACTATTTGCAAACGTTGTTTTTGCTATGTTGCCAAACCATTTCAGATGGGTGGTAAGGAATGGTTACTTGACCACCAACGTCTCTGCAATAGTAAGGATGAAGTAAGGGTTAAATTACCTCCCCCTAATAGAGCTTTTATTAAATTCAACAAAACCGCTCAACAATATCGAATACCAATTGTTATATATGCAGACTTTGAGTCATCATTAGTTCCTTTAGTTATAGATGAGTGTGATCAAAGTAAAATTAAAAAATTTCAATTTCATGAACCAAACAGCTTTTGTTTAATGCTTAAATCAACTTTGGAAGAAGATCATCTACGTCGGTATGGGTTAACAACCCAACCACTTGTATATCGAGGTGAAAATGCTGCTAAGACATTTGTAGATAACCTGTATGATATAGCTAATAAGGTAGAAAAACTGTATAGTTATGTAGTTCCGATGAACAATCTTCAACATGATGAATTGACATTCCATGAAAGTGCGGATAGATGTTACCTTTGTGACTGTAGTTTTACAGAAGACAACAGGCGTGTGCGTGATCATGATCACCTGACTGGTTTTTACAAAGGCCCTGCTTGCAACAGGTGTAACATTAATTTTAAATTACCAAAGTTTATCCCTGTAGTGTTCCACAATTTAAGTGGATATGACTCACATTTCATAATTCCTGAATTAGGTAGGGACAAAGGGGCGATTGATGTTTTAGCTACAAGCACGGAGAAATTTATAAGTTTTTCGAAAAAAGTGGGTAAAATAAAATTAAGGTTTGTTGACTCTTTTAGATTCATGGCTTCTAGTTTAGAGAAATTGACAGCTAATTTGCAAAGAGAACACTTTATTGAAACTCAAAAGATTGTTGCATCTGATAAAATGGATTTGGTTCTTCGTAAAGGAGTGTACCCTTATGATTATATTGATAATCCTGAAAGATTCAACGAGACGTCACTGCCACCCATTGAGGCATTTTACAGTCAGTTAAATGATTCTAATATTGACCCTGAAGACTATCAACATGCTTGCCAGGTATGGAACGAGTTAAAAATGAACACCTTAGGCGAGTATAGTGACTTTTATGTGAAGTTAGATGTAACACTTCTTTGCGATATAATGGAGGAATTCCGTAACACCTGTATAGCGGCCTATGGATTAGACCCACTACATTCTTACACCTCACCTGGATTAGCTTGGCAAGCTATGTTAAAAGAAACAAAATGTACATTACAGCTGTTAACAGA
The DNA here is from genome assembly GCF_028750875.1 of Macrosteles quadrilineatus. NCBI lineage: Eukaryota > Metazoa > Arthropoda > Insecta > Hemiptera > Cicadellidae > Macrosteles > Macrosteles quadrilineatus. The sequence continues at coordinate 22,963 of NW_026543018.1, read as the reverse complement.
CATTGATATGGTTCTCATGATTGAATCTAGTATCCGTGGAGGGCTTACCCAGAGTGTTACACGACATGTAAAAGCAAATAATAAACACATTCCAGGCTTCAAGAAGGAGGACCCATCAGTTTATCTAGGGTATTTTGACGCTAATAACTTATATGGGTGGGCAATGTCAAACCCACTTCCATATGGTAATTTTCAATGGATTGATCCAATATTATTAGGTGATGTGACAACTATCCCAAAAAATGGCGACACCGGATTTATAATGGAGTGTGATTTTGAATACCCATCCACACTTCATGATCATCACTATGATTTACCTCTATTAGCTAAATCCGAAATACCACCAGAGGGAAAACACCCTAAGCTGATGATGACGCTTAACGACAAGAAACGCTATGTTGCCCATTTTTGGGTTGTCCAACAAGCCATTGAACTCGGTCTAAAATTAAAAAAAGTTCACCGTGTTTTACAGTTTAATCAATCATGTTGGTTAAAAACATATATTGACTCAAACACAAAAAGAAGAGCTGCAGCATCATCAGCTTTCCAAAAGGACTTTTTTAAGCTGATGAATAATGCGATATTTGGAAAGACCTTAGAAAATAAAAGAAAACATAAAAATGTTAAGTTAGTATCGGATCCCAAAAAGGTAGAAAAACTTGTAAGGCAACCAAATTTTAAATCATCTATTATCATAAATGAAAATCTTGTTTGTGTGTCAATGGACAAAACTACTATTAAAATGGATAGACCTATGTATGTTGGTATGTGTATACTTGACATTTCAAAAACACACATGTACGACTTTCATTATAACAAGATGGTTTCATTTTACGGAAGAGACAATATTGGAATTATATATATGGATACCGACGCATTCCTTTATTGGATCAAAACTCATGATATGTATGAAGATTTACGAACATTTATGTATAAAGACGATTTCGACTTTTCTGACTACCCGAGGGATCATCATAACTATGACAATGGTAAACACAAAAAGGTGTTAGGAAAGTTCAAAGACGAAACAAATGGAATCCCTTTGGAAGAAGTAGTAGCACTGATGTCGAAGCTATACTCATTAAAATTATACACTGGAAGTACTGACAGTGATATTGGTGTAATAAAAAAGGCAAAAGGAATCAAAAGTTTATATTTGAAGAAGAAACTCAAATTTGAACATTTTAAAAAGTGTTTATTTGAAAACCAAGTTCATGTTGCAAGTTTCAAAACAATCAGAAGCTTTAACCATAGACTATATACAATTGTGCAAGAGAAGACTGCATTAACATCCAATGATAACAAAAGATATATACTCGAAAATGGTATTGATACACTTCCTTTTGGACACTATTCAATTGTAACAAATTAACCTAATACATCCAAACTTTTCCTGTCCTAGATTATCCCAATATCCTCCCCGTAAAAAGGAGGGGGGCATTATACACTGCCCCCCTCTTTTTTACACATATTTCAAATGACCTTGACCTATATAACCAATTGATAATTATCAGAGATGTCCATTATTACGACTGACCTGTACAACGGATGTTAAAATAAATTATGGTTTCTAAATGGCAAATTGTTTCTGAAATTCACAAACCTGCAAGGAAAAACTTTCCAAGGAGGAATACAATACTAAAAGGAATTAATGACTTATACCAAGCGGATCTAATTGAAATGATACCTTACAGTAAATTTAATAAGGGATTTAAATATATACTGACAGTGATAAACTGCTTCACAAAAGTTGCTGATGCCATGCCTTTGAAGGATAAAACCGGAAAAAGTGTGACCAAGGCTATGGAGACAGTTATCCGGAGGGATAATAATATTATCAAACATTTGCAAACTGACGATGGAAAAGAATATTTCAATAAGGACTTTTCAGTGCTAATGAAAAAATATAATATAAATCACTATTCAACAAAATCTGAAAAAAAGGCTGCAATTATCGAACGATTTAATAGAACAATAAAAGGAGATTTGTTTAAGGAATTTTCAAATAGAGGTTCTTATGTATGGATTAATATACTTGGAGATTTGTTGAACAACTACAACAATAGGTTTCATAGAACCATAGGTATGACCCCAAGTGAGGTAAATGAAAATAATTCAGAACAAGTCTTGAACAACATTAAAAGAAATACACGCCCAAAGGTTGAAAAGATTTTACCACATAAATTTGTTGAAGGTGATAAAGTTCGTATAAGTAAATATAAGGGGATATTTAGTAAGAAATATCTACCGAACTGGACTAACGAAGTTTTCACTGTTTATAGAGTGCAACCGACATATCCAGAAACATATATTTTGAAGGACAATAAAGGTCAAATTTTACATGGAGGTTTTTATGGTCATGAGATGTTAAAATCTTCTACAGGAGATATTTACCTTGTTGAAAAAGTTTTAAAGCGTAAAAAAGATAAGGTTTTGGTTCGCTGGCTAGGTTTTGATAAAAGTGAAGACACTTGGGTGTCTAAAGAAAATATTATATAGAATACGTCATTTATGAAACAACTATCACAGAGTGATGTCATGGAGATTATACACAATGGATATTCTTTTGAAATTGAGAATATAGACAATTTAACTGTAGATAATGTAAAACTCAAAGAAGGAAGACATGGTAAACTATTACCCGATAGTGTTAGGGCTATTGTAAGTGGACCATCCAATTGTGGAAAAACTAATGTTGTATTTAACTTGTTAACAAACCCACATGGTTTGCGGTTTAATAATGTTTATATATTTTCAAAATCATTGGCTCAACCTAAATATCAACTATTAGATAAAATAATTTCAGACGTAAAAGAGGTATCTTTATTCAAATTTGATGCAAGCAGTGAAATACTACAACCTGGTGAAGCTAAACCTCATTCTGTATTCATATTTGATGACGTGTCGTGTGAAAATCATGACACGATACGAAACTATTTTTCCATGGGGAGACACAACAGTATAGACTGTATATACATTGGTCAAACATATAGCAAAATTCCAAAACAATTAATAAGGGATAATGCAAATGTAATTATAATTTTTAAACAAGATGAGATGAATTTAAAACACATATATAATGATCATGTAGGTGTTGATATGCCATTTGAAATGTTAAAAACAATATGTTGTAAGGCTTGGGGTGAAAAATATGGATTTGTTGTAATTGATAAGGATCAAACTATAAAAAACGGGCGATATCGAATAGGGTTTGATAGGTTCGTTATAATACACTAACAGTTATAAACCTTATCTATTAGTAGATTGAATTTCATCTTGAGAACATGGGTAGCCAAGAAAAGCTTATAAAGGAAATAAAAACACTAAGTGATTCCATTAGAAGAAAAAACAGGGCTCTAAGAATGGGAATAAGTGAAAGAGATAGGTATTTAGAAACAACATTTAAACCTATCATTGAACCCATAAAAGACTTGTCACACACATTTTCTAAATCAATTCAAACTAAAGATAGTGAAATGTTACTACCTGTATCGAAATCAGAAGTACAAGATGGTGGTTTAGAACCAGTAACGACTTATAACGACTACGAGGATTTAGAAGAATTTGAGGATGCTGAGGAGAGTGATGAATCGGATAAAGATTCTAGAGAAGGGGATCAAACTTTAGAAATTCCTGAAGAGTATGAAAGTATTAAGAATGCAGATATTCATCCATCTGAAATAAGTAAATTGGGAGAAGATATAACTTCTAAATCTGTGCTTGGAAGGAAGTATTTATTAAAAATGTTACATTCTACAAATGCTAACAGAAAATACCATGTGTATGGTGCTAGACTTGAAGAAAAAGGACTAATGATTGGAAATAGTAAGCTAGACATTGATGAAAATGATGTTATACATGTAGGAAACAAAAAATATAAGGGGACACCTGGTTTATTCGAACTTATATTTAAAAACAAGCCTGGTAAATATAATAAAAAAGATTTAGTTTTATTTAAAAACATTTGTGCTAAAACAAACCTTCATAGAAAAGGTTACAACTCTAATTTACCAATACATAGAAACCAATCTGTTAAATACACAACTATCATTTCAGAACTATTCCCGTCACAAGTCAAAAGAGTTAAAAGAAGGGCAATGTCATCAATCGACATTGATACAATTCATAAGAGAAAAAGGAAAGATGACATTTCAACTTATTCTGGCGAAGGACTATTTAAAGACTGCTCCAACACTAACGTAATATATTACAACAATGCAAACAAATTAATTGATAGAATGAAATTGATACGTGAAGCTATTGAAGCTGGTCATTCAGGGTTAGAAAACGAATGGGTAGCTTTAGTAGATGAACTGCGCAATCGAGGGATAATTGAGTAATACTAATAACTGCTATTTATTTATTAAAATTACAAAGAAGTAATTGTTGTGCTAATACACTGTATTGTTTGTGTACAAAGCTTACATAGACCAGTTTAATTACCAGTGTTTATTAAACAAATCATATAAATTAAAAGAAAAACCATTTATTAATCATTCGTTGATACATATTTATAGAGTGCACTCTTCATTTGTGATTTTACTATAAAACAAATGTTAAACCACAACCGTGCCATTCGCAATCGAGAGACCTTCAAGAGAGGAAGGGGAATAACATCGACGGCACTTTCTATACTTACTAAACCAGTTGGAGCATTAGTCAACAAAGCTATTGATTTACTGCCTGTGGAATTGCATTTAATTGGTGGTTATCAGTACTGTGGTCCTGGAACAAAATTAAAAAAACGCCTTGCTAGAGGAGATCCGGGAATAAATAAGCTCGATCAAGCTTGTAAAGATCACGATATAGCATATTCAAAATTTGGTAATTTAAAAGACCGATCAGTAGCAGACAAAATACTTGCTGAGAAAGCTTGGCAACGTGTAAAAGCAAGTGATAGTAGTATTGGAGAGAAAGCAGCAGCGTTAGCAGTAGCGGCAGCAATGAAAGGAAAAACAGCTTTTGGTGGAGGAAAAAGGAGAAAAGGAAGACATAGTAATGTTAAGAAACGTGGAGGAAATATAAGAAGGAAACGAAACAGAACTTCTCATAGAAAAAAAAAGAACAAACCTACAATTTGGTCTATGATAAAGAACGGAGGAGGGTTATATCTAAGGCCATACCGTGTTTATTAAACAAGAAGAATAAGTTGATAATTCCGGATAAATCCTTAAGCAATATTGAGCTTTTACGATACGCTAGCTGTTTACGCATACCTTTCTTCAGAGGCGTTTTTATGAAGGATGAACTACCATCTGTAGTAAAATATAACGAGACTGGTATAGTGAATCTTGATAATGCTAGAGGTCCTGGCACTCATTGGGTTTGTTACAAAAAACTTGGTGAAATAGTTTACTACTTTGACAGTTTTGGGAACTTACCACCTCCGAAGGAACTTCTTGAATATTTCAAATCTTCAAAAATTGTATACTATAACTATGAAGGACAACAACCAGAAGATACATCAATATGTGGCCATTTGTGTTTAGAATTTTTAAAGAAAAGCATTAGTTGTCTATAAATAAGTGGTAATTAACCTATAGCATTCAGTTATGTCTCAGACCCTAACACTATCAGGTAGGAGCTCTGTGCTCTCTATCGATTATTTCCCGCCTATTGAGTTGAGTTCTCTTGATGAGTATGAAATCGGTCTTCTCAGTTTTGAATCGTACAACTCAATACCAAACGTTGATGAAACAAACAACCTGTTTCATTTCGATAAAGATAAAGTAATAACTATTCCAAAAGGTGCATATGAGGTGCAGGACATAAGAGACTATATACAAGAAAAATTCCAAAAAATAACAACAAAGGAAAAGAAATACTATATCCAACTAGGAACCAACAACAATACTTTAAAATCTATGTTAAAGTGTACTGTGGAAGTAGATTTTTCTAAGCCTAATTCCATTGGAAAACTATTAGGATTCGGTAGTATTAAAGCTGAACCTGGAATCAGTTATTACTCAGAAAACGTTGTAGACATTTTTAAAGTAAACACAGTAAGAATAGATTGTAATATAGCCACCGGATCATTCATTAACAACAAACAAGGTCATATGATTTTCCAATTCTTTCCCGCTGTACCACCTGGTTATAAACTGGTAGAGATACCTAATCCTGTAATTTACTTACCAATCACTACCCGGACAATCAGCAACATTACACTAAAAATCATGGACCAAGACAATAGACTGGTAGATTTCAGAAATGAAAGAATTACAGTTTGTTTACACTTAAAGAAAAATAAGTAGTGCGAAAAAACTGTTTTTCAATTGTGTTTTAATATATAAGTAAATTTCTTTTGGAAAATCATTATTATGTTTGTACACGTTGAAAGTTGAACACCTGAAATGATAAGGCACCACATAATTGATAAATTTGGCCACTCTTTGTATACACAAAAACGTGAGAGACAAGTAGAGCTGGAAGATGATGACGATGAAGAAGATACAAAAAGATTTAGGGTTGCATCTGATTATGAAACAGCACATCAACCGGTAACAAAAGGTTATTTAAACCGTTACTATGTTAATAAACTAGATTTTAAAAGTGTGGAAGAAAAACTTCTTAAAATAGATGAAAAGTTGGACAAATTGAAAGAATTAAGCGATCAATTTTCCACATTAACACAAAACTTGAAATCTTCTAATGATGGTCTTGAGGAAGCGGTAAAAGAAGTAAAAAAGACAATTTCTCCTCCTGAAGGATGTTGCTTTGATGCTAAAAATAGGAGAATCACTAATGTTGCTCAAGGAATCAACAAAGATGATGTAAGCACTGTTAGCCAAACATTGACATACGATCAGGAAAAAGACATCTTTAAATGTGGTGATAAGGAATTCGACTTGGTTATAAATAATCCATTAACTCCTGTAATAATAGCTAAAGATAGTAGTATAAGTGGATTTGCATCTTATCGTGGTGGAGATTACAAATTTCCCACACATGTATATCGGGTAAAAGATCGGCTTATAACATATATGGGATCAAAGTTTGTTTGGAATGAAGAAGAACGCATGATCAAACCTGAATATGATGGTCAACAACTTAAAAATATATCGAAATATCATTCTGAACCCTCGATATCAAATTAGGGAAATTCTTGACATATCCTGATAATAAGTATAAAAAATCAGATACTTTACAGAATGAATAGTAGTTATATTATATCAAACATCTTCATTTATATTTTAGATGAAACCAGGACCCCTTAAACTCTAGAGGGTAAGATAAACTTCTGTTCATTTTCTTATGTTAACCCAGTTTATGAATAATGGGACTATCCTTTAAAAAGAAGAGCACTGGTGATTTAAGAGTTAGTAGGCCACCTGCATCAGAAGAGTTAACAGTTGAAAACATAAAATTTCTACAGGATATTGGTCTGCATGTAAACAATAATGGATATACTGGATATAACGCACGGTCCAACTTTCGACGAGACTCTATGGGAAAAGGAGTATCACACCCACAACCCTTACGCTTCATCGAAATTAAACAATAACGATGAAATTAGAATCCCAATCCAACAGCAAGATGTCTACACCCTTCCTTCTGAGAGTTGTTTATACATCGAAGGAACAGTAACAAAAAAGGATGGAACTATAGGAACAACAATCCCTTTCGTTAGTAACCCAATGGCTTTTCTCTTTGATGAAATAAGGTATGAAATTTCAGGAGTTACCATAGACTCTACAAAAAGAGTAGGAATATCTAGTACACTTAAAGGACTATGCTCATTATCACCAAACACAAGAAATTTACTAGAGGTTGCTGGATGGGTTAATCCCAGTTCAGATTCTATAAAACCTAATGCAGATGGTAATTTTGATTTTTCTGTGCCGTTAAAGCTGTTACTAGGTTTTGCTGAGGATTACAATAAGATATTGATTAACGTAAAACAAGAATTGGTCCTGTTACGATCTTCAAATGACAAAGACCTTATTATAGCTCCTCAATCAACGACCGAAGAAGCTTTGGAATGGAAATTATACTTGAATAAGATAGTCTGGAGAGTCCCACACCTGAAACTGGCAGATGAACACAGGATTACACTTTTAAGGCAGTTGAAAGCTGATCGTGACATCGTTCTACCATTCAGAAGCTGGGAATTGCATGAATACCCTATTCTACCTGAGACAGAAAGACATACATGGACTGTAAAGACTTCTAATCATTTAGAAAAACCTAGATATGTGATAGTTGGGCTGCAAACAGACAGAAGGAGTAACATAACTGCTGATGCAACATTATTCGATCATTGTAAACTTAAAAACTGTAAACTGTACCTTAACTCTCAATTCTTCCCATACGACAATTTAAATGTTTCTTTTGGAAAGAAGCGGTATAGTATTTTATACGATATGTATGCTAGATTTCAATCTTCATATTATGGCAAGGCAAACACACCTTTACTATCGCCAACTGAATTTATTTCAAAAGCTCCAATCGTGGTTATTGATTGTTCAAAACAAAATGAATCCGTCAAATCTTCTAGTGTGGATATAAAATTAGAAATGGAGTTTGAATCCAACATACCTTCTAATACAAGTGCGTACTGTTTGATTCTTCATGACAAAATTGTGACATACACTCCTTTAACCGGTATAGTAAAGATGGTTTTATAAACCACAGCAAGACAAGGTATAAATAGCAGGCACTTAAACAAGGATTCAGTATATATTTGTCAGTGGTTGAAGCAACATATAATACGGTGGACATGAATTCTGTAACGGACAAAGATAAAAGCAGTACCAAAGTGGAAGAAGAGGTGGTGGTTGGAGGAGAAGAATATGACGCAAAAGTTAAGCTTTGTGAAGATGAATTATCAGAGTTTCTAAAATTCCATACTCAAGATAACAATGATTTGAACAATTGTGAAAACAATGTCTTTGCATCTAACTCAGTTCTAAAGAGGAAGAAAACCCCCGAAGACGACCTTCCTCTTAATATGTTGATGGATATTTTCCTCCGTATATTTTACCCCATTTCAAGATGTATGACTAAAGGCATTGCAATCGGATTAGTGAAGGACCTGTCATACACACCTAACGCAATTTTAAACCATGGATCAAAAATGTTGTTGTTTTCAGAGCATGCATGGGACTCATTCATAAAACATTTGCACTTAATCGAATGTTATTTAGCTAAAAACATGTTTGGTAAAAAAACGGCTATTCGGTTATTGGATTGTGACATAGAAATAGATATTTATAAGTATCGTGGAGGACAGCAAATACGTTTCAGAGACCTATCAAAACACGATATTAAGATTCAACTAACAAGGGAAGAATTTTATGTTTTGAGTTGTGCCGCTTCACCTGTAACTAGATACATGAAACAACTAACATTTTCAAGCTCTGTAATAAAGGAATATTTAGTGGATGCTATGGATCAATACCCCGACTCCCAGATTCTACACGGACCGATCGATACATCAATTTTTAATCGAATCCCCTATGAGGTTGAAATGTGGCGGAGTATAAAAGACTACGAGATTAATAAGACCACAACAAATGAAGTAAAAGAAACTATTGAAGAAACACAGCCCATCTAAGTGTGTAATGGTTTGAAATTTTAAAAAAACTAATTTAACCTCGTGGGGTAGGCCTACTGGGGATGATGCCCACGTTAAATATACATCAACGCGCCTTAACTGTACGGCCTGGTATAGATATAAAACCTACCGTGGTGTGGAAATCAGTTACTTAACATTCTTACCATGGAGCAGAGGGTATGGTTCGCAGACAAAGTTAAAACAATAGAAGAGAAACCATGTGTAATTGAGTTCCAAGCTTTTCGTGGAAATACAAATGAATATGTTGTTAAGGAGTTAGTAATTTTAGATTTATTAACATACGTTGTCTATCCCTTTATGTTTAAACCACCACATCCTTTTAAAAAACTTAATACTAAAGCCAAGTTAACTAATAAGTGGCTTACTAGGAATTTTCATCTCATTGCATGGAACGAAGGTTTTTTAGATTACAACACCATCGATGATGTAATGTACCACTATTGTGCAGAATTCAACCGTATATACACTAAAGGTTTGGAAAAACGAAACTGGATTCAAAAATATACCATTGGCAACGTGATTGATGTACCGATTGACTCACATTTTAATGTGTGTTATGACAGTATTTGTCTTGCAGGCAAAAACAAATGTCATCGTCAAGGTCATTGTGCTTTAAAAAATGCATACCGTTTAGCATCATTCCTAAACCAAAAGGAGAGCTGTGGTAGTGGGGGAATCGATGGGTATAAATATGAGGAAAGTGTGCAGACAACACATCAGTATTGTTCTAACCTAGGACAGGAAAACACCTACAGCTTGGTCGATAAAGATGGCATCTCAACTCCAGAACCTTGTTGATCAGTTCAACACTCATTCAAAGTCAAGTGTTTTAATTACTAAAAAGTGTTCGGAACTTAAAGAACAAAAACATTATATTGTGCATACAATGAAGAAAATGGAAACATCTATTGGGGATGCTATTTTAGTCTCCTTAAGCGATGCACCTTTTACTCCAGGAGATGAACCAAAGTTCCAAATGTTTCTTCCAAAACGGTTTGTCAACATGTTACAGAATGAGGATCTACGCAGCATAGAACCTGGCTCACTCTATTTGGTGTCTCATGGAGTTAGTGGAAACAACTCTACAGAACTGTCTCTGCACTGTTGTTAGAATATTGTACATATGATTGTATATAAATAAAAAGTTATAAAGTATGATGTTAGTATTTTGTTTAAAATACTAACATGATATTTTTTAAAAACTAATATGGATGACCTTGGCCTAAATCAGAAACAAAATTATACAAACGATTACATACGAGCTAACCCCCACCCCTCTTCTTATTTGCGTATAAAACGTTGCTAACAGTTGGGCTTTAATCATTTGGATCGTAGCAAGCCATCTAGTACCTTAACATGTCTGCAACCATTTTGAAGATTAAGATTGCCTTTCCAAACTATACCCACTTTCAAACTAGGTTGAATTCTTTTGAAAAAAGTCTACTTAACTCTGTCGTAAACAATTCCAAATGGGAATTATCCGAAGCTGGATTTTTTTACACGGGGAAAAATGATGAAACTATATGTTACTACTGTGGAGGAGGATTAAAGGATTGGCAAGAAGAAGATGATCCATGGCAAGAACATGCGCGATGGTTTCCAAGATGTCCCTTTGTGATTGTTAACAAGGGACAAGACTTTGTGGACAAACATTCCAAGCAAATAAATAAAAATGCGATAGTTAAAAAGAGATGCTCAACCAAAGGCTTGGGAACAAACGAACCGGTGCAAAAACAAGGCTCGGAGTGCATAGTATGTTTGTCCGCAGAAAGGGAAATTGTGTTTTTACCTTGCAAGCATTTTTGCAGCTGCATTATGTGCGCTCTAAGTGTTGACGATTGTGTTTATTGCAGAACCCCCATTATTTCTGTGATGAAAATATTTATGGTGTAATACGAGGCCCCCTTCGAAAAGATTAGTGGTGGGGGTAGCTAGGGGGGGGGGGTGAGTGTACCTATAAATACATGAAGGTAGTTACATGCTTTCAATCGTTCTGAGGACTTGCTAGAGGCAACTTCAGCTCAACACAACAATCATGTCTCTCAAAGTTAAGTTTGTCCAGTACGACGATGTTTACCTTTCAACCTACCATGACATTGAGGTTTTTGCTGAAGAGTTGAGAGTTCTAATTGCAAGTGGGTATGCAATTACAATAACAACAACAGCTAACAGCACTCTGCTTCCAGACTACGGAGCTTACAAACCACCATGCCCCAATCGAAGAAAATTTGATACCGACCATTCATCAGCATTCAACATATTATACGGAAGCAGCTCTACGACGAAGAACGATTCCAACACTTCTTAGATTTAACTTAGATATAACTACTGTACATTATTATTACTATTTATGATTGTAATAAAAATAAATGAAAAAATAAAAAATATTCTGCACTATTTATCCATTAGTGCAGAATATTTTTTTAAAACAGATTCAAACGACCTTGACCTAATAACAATACCATCTACAACATCTGTGATCACACACATCACCAGAGTACATGCCCAGCCCTGACTACGATACTCCCCATCTCTAGATACTTACCTAATCACATTAATTATGACGTCATGTGATAATAACCGTCCTTCCCTCTACTACTGACTGATTCAGATATGTAATTGCAAAATATTTTGTCAACATGACTAAAATGTTAAAAAAATAGATGTATCAGCACGAAATAGTTTGTAAGATAAAAAAAACAGTCTAGGACAACTTATATAGCGTTCTAACCTCAAACATTGTTATTGTTTCAGTGTACAAATTCAATTGATACAAAATAACTACGTTACCAATTTATGTTTGTAAACAAAAATCAATTTTTTTAATGGTTGCGTAATAGCTATTTACATTACAAGTGTAGTAAGAGCGTTTTTACTTCACGCAGGTGAATGTTGTGCAACGAGCGGAAGCGAGTTGCATAATTCACCTAAGTGATGTAAACAGCACGCTCTTGCGTAACGTGTAACGTACAAGATTTTACCTGACCCGACAATAAACATGGGTTTACGTACAATATTTTTCATTATCCATTTCACTCATCTTCTATCAGTAACGTTCTTTTACTAACAAAAGCTAGGTTAGGTAGGAAAATACTTTAAAGCATGATAATAACACTCAAGCGCACAGCTGATTTCTAGCGTTGAACATCGTTGGCTCCATAGAGTTATATTTTTTAAGTTAATCACTCAATGTTATTTAAATGGGTTTCTTTACATCACCGAGTGAGTTTTTGATACTTTACATCACTCGAGAAGTAAGGAAGTTGTATACATCACGCTTGGGATAGGGAAGTTTAACATGGCGGGTTAGGTAAAATCAATTTAAATTATTATTTACTACACAAATTATTTGTAATGTAAAACATTGTTCAGCACTCGGAGCAAAAGTATATTATTTATGGTACTTAAATTGTTTTATAGTACGTGGCAGTATAGTATTATTAGTTTATTAGTTGCTTGTTGCACTGTTCTACACACTGCTCAAGCTCTACAACTCATTAAGTGGCATCCTGTCCACACACTGTTGATATATACTGAATTGTGGCATGGTGCCACTATTTCGAGTGTAGGCTGGCGCGAGAATTGGCAACGTAGCATTTGGAAAGTTATAGTTCCGGCGGACGGCGCGAGGCGCGCTAGCTACCTGTATGGTTTCGTGTTCCACAATTCGGTGTGTACCTGCGCTACTTAAACTCACATCAACGAGTTCAAAAATACTCAATTGTGGCATGTGATGTTTAAACGACGTAATAATGCTGGAAAACCTCAAAAATGATCGAATTAGTTGTGGCACCCTGAAAAAGGTGCCACAATTTTTGAAGGTGCCACAGTACGGCCGTGTGCCTGTGAAGGATGCCACTATTCGGTGAATACAAACACACTTGTACAACCTTGTACAAACTTATACAATCTTGTACACACTTGTACAACCCAGTACACACTTGTACAATCTTGTACAAACTTGTACATCCTTGTACACGATTGTACACCCTTGTACACACTTGTACAACCTTGTACACACTTGTACAACCTTGTACACAATTGTACAACCTTGTACACACTTGTACAACCTTGTACACACTTGCACAACTTTGTACACACTTGTACAGTCTTGTACACAATTGTACAACCTTGTACACACTTGTACAACCTTGTACACACTTGTACAACCTTGTACACAATTGTACAGCCTTGTACACACTTGTACAACCTTGTACACACTTGTACAGCCTTGTACACAATTGTACAACCTTGTACACACTTGTACAACCTTGTACACACTTGTACAACCTTGTACACAATTGTACAGCCTTGTACACACTTGTACAACCTTGTACACACTTGTACAACCTTGTAAAAACTTGTACACCCTTGTACACACTTGTACAACCTTGTACAACCTTGTACACACTTGTACAGCCTTGTACACAATTGTACATACTTGTACACACTTGTACAACCTTGTACACACTTGCACAACTTTGTACACACTTGTACAGTCTTGTACACAATTGTACAACCTTGTACACACTTGTACAACCTTGTACACACTTGTACAACCTTGTACACAATTGTACAGCCTTGTACACACTTGTACAACCTTGTACACTTTTGTACAGCCTTGTACACAATTGTACAACCTTGTACACACTTGTACAACCTTGTACACACTTGTACAACCTTGTACACAATTGTACAGCCTTGTACACACTTGTACAACCTTGTACACACTTGTACAACCTTGTAAAAACTTGTACACCCTTGTACACACTTGTACAACCTTGTACAACCTTGTACACACTTGTACAGCCTTGTACACAATTGTACATACTTGTACACACTTGTACAACCTTGTACACAATTGTACAACCTCGTACACACTTATACAACCTTGTACACACTTGTACAACCTTGTACACACTTGTACAACCTTGTACACACTTGTACAACCTTGTACACACTTGTACAACCTTGTACACACTTGTACAACCTTTTACACACTTGTACAGCCTTGTACACAATTGTACAACCTTGTACACACTTGTACAGCCTTGTACACAATTGTACAACCTTGTACACACTTGTACAACGTTGTACACCCTTTTACACACTTTTACTTATCGTACACACTTGTACACCCTTGTACAAACTTGTACATCCTTGTACACACTTGTACATCCTTGTACACGATTTTACACCCTTGTAGACACTTGTACAACCTTGTAAAAACTTGTACAACCTTGTACACACTTGTACACCCTTGTACACACTTGTACAAGCTTGTACACACTTGTACAACCATGTACACACTTGTACAACCTTGTACACACTTGTACAACCTTGTACACACTTGTACAACCTTTTACACACTTGTACAACCTTGTAAAACTTGTACACATTTGTACACACTTGTACACCCTTGTACACACTTGTACAACCTTGTACAAACTCATACAATCTTGTACACACTTGTACAACCCAGTACACACTTGTACAATCTTGTACAAACTTGTACTCCCTTGTACAAACTTGTACAACCTTGTACACAATTGTAAAACCTTGTACACACTTGTACAACCTTGTACAAACTTGTACACACTTGTACAAACTTTTACATCCTTGTACACATTTGTACACCCTTGTACACACTTGTACAACCTTGTACAACCTTGTACAAACCTGTACACCCTTGTACACACTTGTACAAGCTTGTACATGATTGTACACCCTTGTACACACTTGTGCACCCTTGTACAAACTTGTACATCCATGTACACACTTGTACAACCTTGTACAAACTTGTACAAACTTGTACATCCTTGTACACGATTGTTCACCCTTGTACACACTTGTACAACCTTGTACACACTTGTACAACCTGATACACAATTGTACAACCTTGTACACACTTGTACAACCTTGTACACACTTGTACAACCTTGTACACACTTGTACAACCTTGTACACACTTGTACAACCTTGTACACACTTGTACAGCCTTGTACACAATTGTACAACCTTGTACACACTTGTACAACCTTGTACACACTTGTACAACCTTGTACACAATTGTACAGCCTTGTACACACTTGTACAACCTTGTACACACTTGTACAGCCTTGTACAAAATTGTACAACCTTGTACACACTTGTACAGCCTTGTACACAATTGTACAACCTTGTACACACTTGTACAACCTTGTACACCCTTGTACAAACTTTTACACATCGTACACACTTGTACACCCTTGTACAAACTTGTACATCCTTGTACACACTTGTACAACCTTGTACACACTTGTACAATCTTGTACACACTTGTACAGCCTTGTACAAAATTGTACAACCTTGTACACACTTGTACAGCCTTGTACACAATTGTACAACCTTGTACACACTTGTACAACCTTGTACACCCTTGTACACACTTTTACTTATCGTACACACTTGTACACCCTTGTACAAACTTGTACATCCTTGTACACACTTGAACAACCTTGTACAAACTTGTACAAACTTGTACATCCTTGTACACGATTTTACACCCTTGTACACACATGTACAACCTTGTAAAAACTTGTACAACTTTGTACACTCTTGTACACCCTTGTACACACTTGTACAAGCTTGTACACACTTGTACAAGCTTGTACACACTTGTACACCCTTGTACACACATGTACAACCTTGTACACAACTTGTACAACCTTGTACACACTTGTACAACCTTGTAAAACTTGTACACCCTTGTACAAACTTGTACACCCCTGTACACACTTGTACACATTTGTACACACTTGTACACCCTTGTACACACTTGTACAACCTTGTACAAACTTATACAATCTTGTACACACTTGTACAACCCAGTACACAACTTGTACAACCTTGTACACACTTGTACAACCTTGTAAAACTTGTACACCCTTGTACAAACTTGTACACCCCTGTACACACTTGTACACATTTGTACACACTTGTACACCCTTGTACAAACTTGTACAACCTTGTACAAACTTATACAATCTTGTACACACTTGTACAACCCAGTACACACTTGTACAATCTTGTACAAACTTGTACATCCTTGTACACGATTGTACACCCTTGTACACACTTGTACAACCTTGTACAAACTTGTACAACCTTGTGAACAATTGTACAACCTTGTACACACTTGTACAACCTTGTACACACTTGCACAACTTTGTACACACTTGTACAGTCTTGTACACAATTGTACAACCTTGTACACACTTGTACAACCTTGTACACACTTGTACAACCTTGTACACAATTGTACAGCCTTGTACACACTTGTACAACCTTGTACACACTTGTACAGCCTTGTACACAATTGTACAACCTTGTACACACTTGTACAACCTTGTACACACTTGTACAACCTTGTACACAATTGTACAGCCTTGTACACACTTGTACAACCTTGTACACACTTGTACAACCTTGTAAAAACTTGTACACCCTTGTACACACTTGTACAACCTTGTACAACCTTGTACACACTTGTACAGCCTTGTACACAATTGTACATACTTGTACACACTTGTACAACCTTGTACACAATTGTACAACCTCGTACACACTTATACAACCTTGTACACACTTGTACAACCTTGTACACACTTGTACAACCTTGTACACACTTGTACAACCTTGTACACACTTGTACAACCTTGTACACACTTGTACAACCTTTTACACACTTGTACAGCCTTGTACACAATTGTACAACCTTGTACACACTTGTACAGCCTTGTACACAATTGTACAACCTTGTACACACTTGTACAACCTTGTACACCCTTGTACACACTTTTACTTATCGTACACACTTGTACACCCTTGTACAAACTTGTACATCCTTGTACACACTTGTACAACCTTGTACAAACTTGTACATCCTTGTACACGATTTTACACCCTTGTACACACTTGTACAACCTTGTAAAAACTTGTACAACCTTGTACACACTTGTACACCCTTGTACACACTTGTACAAGCTTGTACACACTTGTACAACCATGTACACACTTGTACAACCATGTACACACTTGTACAACCTTGTACACACTTGTACAACCTTGTACACACTTGTACAACCTTGTACACACTTGTACAACCTTGTACACACTTTTACAACCTTGTACACACTTGTACAACCTTGTACACACTTGTACAACCTTGTACACACTTGTACAGCCTTGTACACAATTGTACAACCTTGTACACACTTGTACAGCCTTGTACACAATTGTAAATCCTTGTACCCACTTGTACAACCTTGTACACCCTTGTACACACTTTTACTTATCGTACACACTTGTACACCCTTGTACAAACTTGTACATCCTTGTACACACTTGTACAACCTTGTACAAACTTGTACAAACTTGTACATCCTTGTACACGATTTTACACCCTTGTACACACTTGTACAACCTTGTAAAAACTTGTACAACCTTGTACACACTTGTACACCCTTGTACACACTTGTACAAGCTTGTACACACTTGTACAAGCTTGTACACACTTGTACAAGCTTGTACACACTTGTACAAGCTTGTACACACTTGTACAAGCTTGTACACACTTGTACAAGGTTGTACACACTTGTACAACGTTGTACACACTTGTACAACATTGTACACACTTGTACAACCTTGTACACACTTGTACAACCTTGTACACACTTGTACAACCTTGTACACACTTGTACAACCTTGTACACACTTGTACAACCTTGTACACTCTTGTACAACCTTGTACACACTTGTACAACCTTGTACACACTTGTACAACCTTGTACACACATGTACAACCTTTTACACAATTGTACAACCTTGTACACACTTGTACAACCTTGTACACACTTGTACAACCTTGTACACAATTGTACAACCTTGTACACAATTGTACAACCTTGTACACACTTGTACAACCTTGTACACACTTGTACAACCTTGAACACACTTGTACAGCCTTGTACACAATTGTACAACCTTGTACACACTTGTTCAACCTTGTACACCCTTGTGTACAACGATGTTGTTGTACACGATTTTACACCCTTGTACACACTTGTACAACCTTGTAAAAACTTGTACAACCTTGTACACACTTGTACACCCTTGTACACACTTGTACAAGCTTGTACACACTTGTACAAGCTTGTACACACTTGTACAAGCTTGTACACACTTGTACAAGCTTGTACACACTTGTACAAGCTTGTACACACTTGTACAAGCTTGTACACACTTGTACAAGGTTGTACACACTTGTACAACGTTGTACACACTTGTACAACATTGTACACACTTGTACAACCTTGTACACACTTGTACAACCTTGTACACACTTGTACAACCTTGTACACACTTGTACAACCTTGTACACACTTGTACAACCTTGTACACTCTTGTACAACCTTGTACACACTTGTACAACCTTGTACACACTTGTACAACCTTGTACACACATGTACAACCTTTTACACAATTGTACAACCTTGTACACACTTGTACAACCTTGTACACCCTTGTACAAACTTTTACACATCGTACACACTTGTACACCCTTGTACAAACTTGTACATCCTTGTACACACTTGTACAACCTTGTACACACTTGTACAACCTTGTACACACTTGTACAGCCTTGTACACAATTGTACAAGTTGTACAAGTGTGTACAAGGTTGTACAAGTGTGTACAAGGTTGTACAATTGTGTACAAGGTTGTACAATTGTGTACAAGGTTGTACAAGTGTGTACAAGGTTGTACAAGTGTGTACAAGGTTGTACAAGTGTGTACAAGGTTGTACAATTGTGTACAAGGCTGTACAAGTGTGTACAAGGTTGTACAAGTGTGTACAAGGTTGTACAAGTGTGTACAAGGATGTTCAAGTTTGTACAAGGGTGTACAAGTGTGTACGATGTGTAAAAGTTTGTACAAGGGTGTACAAGGTTGTACAAGGTTGTACAATTGTGTACAAGGCTGTACAAGTGTGTACAAGGTTGTACAAGTGTGTACAAGGTTGTACAAGTGTGTACAAGGATGTACAAGTTTGTACAAGGGTGTACAAGTGTGTACGATGTGTAAAAGTTTGTACAAGGGTGTACAAGGTTGTACAAGGTTGTACAATTGTGTACAAGGCTGTACAAGTGTGTACAAGGTTGTACAATTTTGTACAAGGCTGTACAAGTGTGTACAAGGCTGTACAAGTGTGTACAAGGTTGTACAAGTGTGTACAAGGCTGTACAATTGTGTACAAGGTTGTACAAGTGTGTACAAGGTTGTACAAGTGTGTACAAGGTTGTACAAGTGTGTACAAGGTTGTACAAGTGTGTACAAGGTTGTACAATTGTGTGTCAGGTTGTACAAGTGTGTACAAGGTTGTACAAGTGTGTACAAGGGTGTACAATCGTGTACAAGGATGTACAAGTTTGTACAAGTTTGTACAAGTTTGTACAAGGTTGTACAAGTGTGTACAAGGATGTACAAGTTTGTACAAGGGAGTACAAGTTTGTACAAGATTGTACAAGTGTGTACTGGGTTGTACAAGTGTGTACAAGATTGTATAAGTTTGTACAAGGTTGTACAAGTGTGTACAAGGGTGTACAAGTGTGTACAAATGTGTACAAGTTTTACAAGGTTGTACAAGTGTGTACAAGGTTGTACAAGTTGTGTACAAGGTTGTACATGTGTGTACAAGGGTGTACAAGTTTTTACAAGGCTCTACAAGTTTGTACAAGGTTGTACAAGGCTGTACAAGTGTGTACAAGGTTGTACAAGGTTGTACAAGTGTGTACAAGGGTGTACAAGTTTTTACGAGGATGTACAAGTGTGTACAAGGTTGTACAAGTGTGTACAAGGCTGTACAATTGTGTACAAGGTTGTACAAGTGTGTACAAGGTTGTACAAGTGTGTACAAGGTTGTACAATTGTGTACAAGGTTGTACAAGTGTGTACAAGGCTGTACAATTGTGTACAAGGTTGTACAAGTGTGTACAAGGTTGTACAAGTGTGTACAAGGTTGTACAAGTGTGTACAAGGTTGTACAAGTGTGTACAAGGTTGTACAAGTGTGTACAAGGTTGTACAATTGTGTACAAGGCTGTACAAGTGTGTTCAAGGTTGTACAAGTGTGTACAAGGTTTTACAAGTGTGTACAAGGTTGTACAAGTGTGTACAAGGTTGTACAAGTGTGTACAAGGTTGTACAAGTGTGTAAAAGGTTGTACAAGTGTGTACAAGGTTGTACAAGTGTGTACAAGGTTGTACAAGTGTGTACAAGGTTGTACAAGTGTGTACAAGGTTGTACAAGTGTGTACAAGGTTGTACAAGTGTGTACAAGGTTGTACAAGTGTGTACAAGGTTGTACAAGTGTGTACAAGGTTGTACAAATGTGTACAAGGTTGTACAAGTGTGTACAAGGTTGTACAAGTGTGTACAAGGTTGTACAAGTGTGTACAATGTTGTACAAGTGTGTACAACCTTGTACAAGTGTGTACAAGCTTGTACAAGTGTGTACAAGCTTGTACAAGTGTGTACAAGCTTGTACAAGTGTGTACAAGCTTGTACAAGTGTGTACAAGGGTGTACAAGTGTGTACAAGGTTGTACAAGTTTTTACAAGGTTGTACAAGTGTGTACAAGGGTGTAAAATCGTGTACAAGGATGTACAAGTTTGTACAATTTTGTACAAGGTTGTACAAGTGTGTACAAGGATGTACAAGTTTGTACAAGGGTGTACAAGTGTGTACGATAAGTAAAAGTGTGTACAAGGGTGTACAAGGTTGTACAAGTGTGTACAAGGTTTTACAATTGTGTACAAGGCTGTACAAGTGTGTACAAGGTTGTACAATTGTGTACAAGGCTGTACAAGTGTGTACAAGGTTGTACAAGTGTGTACAAGGTTGTACAAGTGTGTACAAGGTTGTACAAGTGTGTACAAGGTTGTACAAGTGTGTACAAGGTTGTACAAGTGTGTACAAGGTTGTACAAGTGTGTACAAGGTTGTACAAGTGTGTACAAGGTTGTACAAGTGTGTACATGGTTGTACAAGTGTGTACAAGCTTGTACAAGTGTGTACAAGGTTGTACAAGTTTTTACAAGGTTGTACAAGTGTGTACAAGGGTGTAAAATCGTGTACAAGGATGTACAAGTTTGTACAAGGTTGTACAAGTGTGTACAAGGATGTACAAGTTTGTACAAGGGTGTACAAGTGTGTACGATAAGTAAAAGTGTGTACAAGGGTGTACAAGGTTGTACAAGTGTGTACAAGGTTGTACAATTGTGTACAAGGCTGTACAAGTGTGTACAAGGTTGTACAATTGTGTACAAGGCTGTACAATTGTGTACAAGGCTGTACAAGTGTGTAAAAGGTTGTACAAGTGTGTACAAGGTTGTACAAGTGTGTACAAGGTTGTACAAGTGTGTACAAGGTTGTACAAGTGTGTACAAGGTTGTATAAGTGTGTACGAGGTTGTACAATTGTGTACAAGGTTGTACAAGTGTGTACAAGTATGTACAATTGTGTACAAGGCTGTACAAGTGTGTACAAGGTTGTACAAGGTTGTACAAGTGTGTACAAGGGCGTACAAGTTTTTACAAGGTTGTACAAGTGTGTACAAGTGTGTACAAGGCTGTACAATTGTGTACAAGGTTGTACAAGTGTGTACAAGGTTGTACAAGTGTGTACAAGGTTGTACAATTGTGTACAAGGCTGTACAAGTGTGTACAAGGTTGTACAAGTGTGTACAAGGCTGTACAATTGTGTACAAGGTTGTACAAGTGTGTACAAGGTTGTACAAGTGTGTACAAGGTTGTACAATTGTGTACAAGACTGTACAAGTGTGTACAAAGTTGTGCAAGTGTGTACAAGGTTGTACAAGTGTGTACAAGGTTGTACAATTGTGTACAAGGTTGTACAAGTGTGTACAAGGTTGTACAAGTGTGTACAAGGGTGTACAATCGTGTACAAGGATGTACAAGTTTGTACAAGATTGTACAAGTGTGTACTGGGTTGTACAAGTGTGTACAAGATTGTATAAGTTTGTACAAGGTTGTACAAGTGTGTACAAGGATGTACAAGTGTGTACAAATGTGTACAAGTGTGTACAGGGGTGTACAAGTTTGTACAAGGGTGTACAAGTTTTACAAGGTTGTACAAGTGTGTACAAGGTTGTACAAGTTGTGTACTGGGTTGTACAAGTGTGTACAAGATTGTATAAGCTTTGTAAAAGGTTGTACAAGTGTGTACAAGGGTGTACAAGTGTGTACAAATGTGTACAAGTGTGTACAGGGGTGTACAAGTTTGTACAAGGGTGTACAAGTTTTACAAGGTTGTACAAGTGTGTACAAG